>NW_020897695.1:7154752-7223005 GCF_003984885.1 Neopelma chrysocephalum | reverse complement strand
CTCCTTTCATATCTTACTCTAAATTCTTACTCCTTTCATATCTTACTCTAATTCTCTTTCATATCTTACTCTAAATACTCTAAATATCAAACTCACAGAATTTGGTGATGGTGATGGTTCAAAAGTGACAGTATCAAAGTAATAAAAATTAAAATATTAAAAAAGTTTTGTTTTGGTTTTTTTCTACTTCCCTATGGACATATGATAAGACTACACCATGGCATTGTGACAGACTGAGTGGGTATTGAGCTGGAAAGTGATGATACTTACAAGCTGGAGCTGCGCAGGAGCAGCAGGACCCGAAGGAGAATGCAGAAGCCCCTTCTGACCTCTGTGCTGTCTGTGCACTACAGAACAACAAATTTCATGGTACCAAGTAAATTCCTTCAAACAAACAACATAATTTTTCAAAACAATACCACTTGTGTACTGTCAGCACACCACAGCTAAGGGCAATCTCCCTAGCTGCACAGACAGACACTGAGTCAGGCAACTCAACCTTCTCCATGGCTCCAGGACTACATGAGGAAATTTAATTTAGCAGATGAAACAAGAATTTCGTTTCGAGTCTCAGGACAACCTCTGTCTTTCATGCCTCTCTCCCTGTCACTCCTCAAATGTGTTGGTAGCTTCAAAGCTCAGCTACCTTGAAGGTAGGCAGTTAAAATGCTATGAAGCACCACACCAGAGAGATGTCACGAGCTGCTTGCAAGGTGCCAGGTGATTTAAATTCCCAGAAGAAAGTCTCTAGCAGTGAAAAATTCTCACAATTTCACAATATGGCTAGATGAAATCCTAAAGTAGTAAGAAGAGAAATTAATAGAAGCCAACGGCAAATGAGGTGGGGGAAAAAAAGAGTGCAAAAGATCACCGATTCTATGAATAATTGAAATGTCATGATTAATCAGTGTAAGCCTGAACTTCAATTGCATAATGGATTCATTATCTAATGAAACACCAAATGTACTCAAAATACAATATTCTCCCCAAAGACAAAACTCAGAATGCCAGTTGACATTTTGTTCCCAAAAAACTTCCAGTATAGACATCTATGTATAACTGTTCAGGCAAGACACTTCCAGTTGCAGAAGAAAACTGTATAGGTAAAATTTTATAGATCCTAAGCTATGAATGCCCTCTCTTAACAGTCACAGAGTAATAAAATGGTTGAGGAGAGCCAAATGAACATTTTAAGCTATAATTACTTTCTGATTGTGAGATCACTGAATTTATCATTCCTTATTACAGATTAACAGCTTAATTATACTGTGTGGGCAAATGAATCAGCACTTTAAGACTGATGTGTTGAGTTCATGTTAAAGAATGTATTTGACTTTTCTCCCTTTTCACGTCAAGTCAGGAATTATTTCGTAACTCTCAGCTGATAAATACTTGTGTGAAGCTTAGCAGATATAATAACAGATCAATGACAGGAAAGTATTACCAATCATCTCCTAACTTTCCTATCATGTTTTGCTCTTGGAAGTCTTCTGTGGCAACACGTTTCTTGGAATGAAATTTTATATACTTGCTGGAAATGAAAGAAACAGCTGTAGGGGATGCTCTTAGGCCTCGTTCTTTCAAGCCTTAACAAAGATTGAATCACTTGATTTTAAAAAGTGTCGCCTACTTATCTCCTGCACCCTCTTCATATGATGTAGACTACAAAAGGCTCCAGTCCCTTCCCTGAGCAATACAACCTGATGGGAAATATAAACAACATTTTGTATGCAAATCTATGCCACTTGAAAAAGGAAAGAAAACATTACATACACTTACAGTGCATATGTAGTGGCAACATTAAGTTAAAAATGAAAGGCATAAGACGTAAGATCTTAATCTTCAACCTCATTTATCACTATATTTGGGAGAAATTGTCTTGGCAACCTATAGAAGAATGCACTCAAACTGGCTCGAAATATGCCAGTTACTTCTCAGCAAATGTATCCGCAAAATGATTTTTTTACCACTATATAAGAACATGAAGAACCACATTACAGATGCTAAGGAAAATGCTCCAACACATGCAAATGACTACTTGTGAAGAGTTCTCCAAAGTCACATAATTTGTTTCTAGATTAATTATTAGTGTGCAATAAAGCAAAAAACATTTTTAAGAGTTTGGGATTATATTCTATCAAGTCTCAGTCACATTTTCTGAGACAACATCAGCAAGGACTCTGTTTAGCAAGAAAACTCTTTCCAGTAGCAGCTGAGTCAATCCTCCATATGATCTATATAGAAAAAAAATATACTCTGAAAGCTTAAAATAATCTGAACTGGAAATACTTTGTCTTCCTTGGGTAAAGAGACCTAGACTAAAGTCTGTTCTGAAGACTGATTATGAACAGAATACCTAGGCACCTTTCATGATTGCAGTAGGTTTTCAATAAATCTGATATAATCCAAAGGAAAATGTTTTCAATGCAAAATGGCAATTTCACAATATTTGTGATCTATTTTTCTCCCATATTATAAAAAACCATGATCGAAGTGAAACAGACAAGTGCCCAGCTGGAGCCATATCCTGACTTTATCCAGTAGCTAATGATGGATGCTCCTTCAACTTAATTCTCCAGTATCAGATCAGAGAATATGTCGTCTTGATCTCAAGTTAATTACACTGATCACCTCAATGATTACCAGCATAATCAGTGGCAAGTCTTGTAATTCAGTCTTGATAACTGCATCTGGTGACTGCAGATGGTGTCCTTGTCCAACTGAAAATCTCATTCTTATTTTGCAAAGTGTAAATCTAACCTGTGGTAACAAAAGCTTACCAGAAGCTGATAGGCCTTTAAGGAACCACCTTGCAAAGACAAGATTCAGATCACCTAGATGCCTTTCTTCCACTTTTAGGGGTGTTTATTTGGTTCTGTGTACTGTGATCTTCAGTCTCATTTGAGGTTCATCCAAATGTTCCTGCAACTTAGTAGGCAGAGAGAAGTTGTAATTAGGCTGGGGAAGCTGTACTGATAATAAAGTCAGCAAGGCAGAAATAACCATGCAAACCTGAAGGGACTGTTCAGCAAGGAACATGCCAGTGGCTTCGCAGAGTTGACAATCGTTGTGCAAAGCCAGCAAGACAGCTGCTGGCAGCAGATACCTGGGCACTGGGGAGTCCTAGAAGAGATGTGTTACAGACTCCAAAGTAAGACAAGGGAGGAGGAGAATGAAGCAGAGCATGACCGAAAGTTGCTTTTTCCAGTTGACCCTCTGTCACAGAGCAGGTTCCCAGGAACTGCAATGAGACAAATTTCTTGGATTAGACACCTTAAAAGGAAATACAGATGTGAGCAGAGGAAGTGCCCCAGTGGCAGTTTAGCATCCAGCTTCACAAACTCTTGCTTTTCAAGTGGGATTTAGATCACTCCATTGTGTTAAACTCCAGGAAACCAAGGCTGTTTCTCTCCATGCACAACTGCCCAGTGACAGAAAAACAGAGCAATAATCCATGGCACAAGGAATTTTCAAGGAAAGAAGCTGGTAGAAGCTACTACTAAAATGAAGCAATCTGATTAATATGCACAAGTTGGACTACAAAGAAAAAGAACATACTTCCAGAGCAATTACTCTTTACGAAAAAATATTAAAGGGGTTGAAAAAACCCCACAAGATAAGTTAGCAAAAGGGGACAGAAGTTAAAATAGAGTACCTCAGCAGTTATTAATTCAGCTCCTTGTGCTTTGAAATATGCTAGCTGTACAATAACAGGACCTTTAAGAGGCATGCAGAAGTAGAGTAACTCATTTAGAAAAATGCAAGAAAAATAAAATGTGTAACCACATATAAAAGAAACCAAAAAGGTTTGAAACTTCCAATTAAAAGCTCTAAACTTAAAAGTGAATGCTCAACACCACAAAACCACAATCTCCTATTAAAGAAATTAAAATTGTGACTTATCAATGCATTTCAGAAAATAGCAAAAGAGACAGTGAGTATGGAATAATTATGAGATCGATAAGCAATTAAGCAACTTCAAAAGATATTTAAGTGACTATCCAGAATCCAGACACACTGAGCTAACTACAAGCCACTTGGGCTTGCCAAAGAAACTGGCTGATCAGTGATGCTGGTTTTGCTGTGTCAATGGTTATCAGAACTGCACACTGCCACTTGCATAGCTGAGAGAGCAAAGAGCACATCTACAACACATATACACACAATGTACTTCCCATTTCTCACCAAAGTTGTCAAGTAAAGGTATCATAAATGTTTACTGTACCAAACCACCCACCACTAAAACCACATCCACACTTTTAATACTTTAATCCATGAGCAGCTCCAAATAACTGTAATTTTTCATCAGCTTGCCAAAAATTCTTACCTTTTTTTTCCTTTTCTTTCTGTCACTGAATGCCATAATACCGGGCTAATAATAGATTTTCTTTCTATATTTAGATATCATTATAGCTCTAAAAGCTCAACATGTGGTAGACTGAAATAGTCAGATACAGGGCTCTTGTACCATGACAGCAACATTACCAGGTTCCCATCAGGACCTGATTTTAGCTCTGCTGGCTGCTACTGTCATTAGAAGCTGAGGAAAAGACTAGCCCAAGCAACTTCTGTAGCCCTGCTTCAGATGAGGATCCCCCAAGCAAGTGAAATCTAGCAGTGTAAAGCTTCAATGCCATCTTGTGCTGGCAGCATTTCCCTAATTAAGAGTTTAAGGCCAGATGGAGCCGTTAGATCATCTAATCTGACCCCCTGCCTACTACATGACGTATCATCTTACCCAGTAAACCTCATATTGAGCCCAATAATTTAGGTCAGACTGAAGCATGTCAGAACTGAGGAGACTGCTGTGTGCCAAGGCAGTACCTTTTGTACCCACTGTTCTTGCATCATCCTGTATCTTCATCCACCATAACAGTTAAACTATTCCAGCAGATGTACCTGCTCCACCAGGATCTAGACACCAAGCAAGAGCCTCTGTTTTCAAAAGACAAGCTATACTGAAAGATAATGTTACACAGTTCATCATAAACACTTACATGTCTCCAAATGAGAGTTAGAAAAACTGGCTATTTTTTTAATGCGCTGGTGAGTTACATCAGGCCCTCAGCTGTCATTAAAGGACTTTGCAAATTACATGCGTTACATCTAAACAACAATCAGCACATTTTCATTTTGAAATAACTACTCTGGAGCATCCCCAAGGCTTACTAGGAAGTCAGGTAATTTATTTATTGTTTTTTTTAACCACAGAGTACTTTTCTGAAGTCATAAAAAAACTCACTGTGTAAGTTCCTCTTCTGAGGACATAAGATGATAGCAAGTTGTTATTACAACTTGATGTAGCAGACTGAAATCCTTTAAGGGTTCTCTAACCCTTACTCAGCAAAAATCTTTAGCCTGCTTGCAGTTCAGCAGCTTGGTGAGAGGTAAGCCTTCAATGTTCAGGGAGCTGAAATAGAAATTGTTTATAAAGACTTGCTAAATAAAAGGAACAGCTCTAAATAAAAAAAAAATCTGCATTTTTCAGTGGAAATAAACACTAGTCTTTATCAGACATGAAATTTAGCTGTTCAAAAAAACCAAAACCAAGGCACAGCTGCTCGATACTGAGTGCACAGAGATTTTCCAGTAAGTCAGTCATTCTACCCTAGGAGAAAAGAAAGCAAGAGCCAAAAGAAAGTATTGCAATGGCTGCCTCCAAGATGAGAACAAACTGTTGAGGTCATATTTATTCTAAAGGAAAAGAGGTCTTTATCAGCTGCACTAGAGCACGACAGGAAGAGACTGAAACTCGGTTCAACAAACCCCTTATTTTAAAGAGAAGAATACACCAGCTCTTTGTGTGTCCCCTCTGAGGTTATACAGACAAGTTGACTTTGGCGGAGCTAGCTGATACAAAAAGCAGGAGTTGTGAAGGAAAAAAAAATCTTGATTAGCTGGGCAATGATCCAATAAGCAAGACACCGGAGGCTGCAAGTTCACAGCCGAAGAAGCTCAGGTAGAAATAATTTATAGCAAATTAAGTTAGGTCATGATAATGAAATTTAAAGACATGTGGGACATGATTTATTTTACTAAGGCTTGTCGGAAAGTGAAAACCAAGCAGAGCTAACAGGAGGGCTAATTTAACTCTGGTCACAGTTGGTACTGGCATCAGCATAAACTTGACATACTGGGAATGGGAAAGAGAATACAAGAATAGGATATTTTTTTTTTTAAAATTTAACACCATTTTTCCAAATTGCAGAGGAAAGCAGGGCAAATTCGGTCCTCTGAATCACTGCTGCTTGTTTCCCAATTTTAAAACACCCTGGCACACAGCCCTCAGTGGCAAACGCGGTGGAAATACCTGATTGCAAGCACTGGGAAGGGATGGAAACCAACACCTGCACTGCAAAGCCCCTGCCATCAAGGACCAGGAGGGAGGATGGAAAAATCTAATGGGAGAAGGTCTAACAAGAGGTGCAGTCCTCTTGCAAGTCACTAGAAAGCGGCAGCAATGACAGGAGGGATGCTGCCATCTTTGAGGACCTCAACAGGTTATCTCATGGCAGCCTGGGCTTTGGCTTCATTTGGCGACAGATGCAGCGCCATTATGTCCTCAATTGTCCCTCCTGCCACCCATGTTTCTCATGCTATAAAAAACACCAGGTGAAGGGGAAAAAGAAAAGAGCCACTTTATAATGGATGAAGGTAGCAGTTTGCAGAAGGGGGAGAGAGAGAGAGAGAGAGTAATGAAAAAGTGTTAATATTAAAGTAATAAAGCTTGTGGCCATTTTTCAGTCTGAAATGCACAACACCATAAAACAATGCTTAAAGGCGCTCACTTCTGTTCCAAACCACCTGCATGCTAAGGCACCCTGCTATTAGCACAGAAGTTGTTTACTACCAGTCTCATTTCAGTCTAACTCCAGGAGAGCCATAAAGCTGAATTTTTTCACTCAGTACAAGACCCCCAGTGGCCCCAGGTTTTCTTTGGTATGCCAAGCCTCACTGTGTCACCTGCAATCCCTGCCCAGTCACTAACCCACTCATTTCAAACAAAACGTATAAAAGTCAAATCAGAGCAAAGGGAATCTGTGCCGGCAGGACGGCACACATAAACTCTCCTTCTCCCCTTCTTCTCCTCCAGTTCCTGAAGCAACAGCTACTCTCAGAGAGGTCTATTGAGCACAACTACGATGGTGGCTTTTTTACTGCCAGTAAGTGTCAGTTGTGTCCTACACTTCCCCAAAATGGTCTGGGCATTGGTAAGTAAAATGAGACTTCTATTTCCTCTCCTAAAACAATTCCTTCCAAAAAAAGCAAGGGAGAAGTAATGGAATATAATGGCAGAGTAAATAAATAATGGATATTGTTCTGAAATTAAGACAAATTTTTACCTGTTTGTTTTATTTTTTTGGAGGGGGGGTGGTGGTGGTGTTTGTTTCTTTGGTGGCTTTTTTGTTTGCCCCAAATAAAAGCATATGAATTCAAAGCCACTCACTTTTTTCCTCTGTCAGAAACAAACCTTAGGATTTAGGGGCTTTTTATAGAGATGGCCCAGGTACAGTGAAAGTCTTTGTCTTACTGGCAAGACTACTAATTCAAGGACTACAAGACAGGAATGTTCAAGGCTGTCAGAAAAGCCTGTGGAACTGCAGGAAGAGCAAAGAAGAAGGAGAATCAGAAATTACACCTGTGCTCTCACTGTGAAGGGAGGAAGCCAGATGTGGGAGTTTCACATGAGAGACCACATTGGCTCATAAGCTGATGGGTGAACTCCTTACAACCTGGAGCCCAGTGAAATTGCCTAGCCTTAACTAATTCTATAAATTATACCATCTTTCTGGGAGTTACATGACAAACCATGAAACTGCCCACCATCAGCAGCATCAACCTCCTACTGACTAATAAGGTAGAAAGAGACGCACTGCTGTGGCCACCAAACCATACAGTGGTATAGTCTTTCCCCATACTTACACATCTTCACAGCGAGAGAGAAAATAATGAAAAGCACCCTGTTAACTGCCCTCCTCCTTTCAAAGGCACCTTTACCTCTTTCATGCACTCAAATCTCACATCTGAATACAAGTCAAGAATTCAGGACACCCGAAGATGTCCAAATGGTCTGTGCAACATTGTTACCAAGTCCCAGACTACATACCGTGAAGAATGGCAAAACAAAGAGTAAAACAAACTGTATCACTTGAAAGCAGAATTTTCAAATCCTTTTCCTCATGCTTCCCATCACAGGAAGCATTATGTTATTCATTCTCCTTTCCTTAGTTGCCATAGATGCAGTGCCACAGTGCTGCAGCAACAAGCAGCCACCTCCATAAGCTGGTTCACATCTGAGCATTCCCTGCTTCCCTTCTTGCTTTCAGTCAGACAAAAGTATTCTCCAGTTCCACTCTGCCCCATCTCACTTGACAGTGAGGATAACAGACTAGTTCATGCACAACAAAACAGAATAAACTTTCGTAATGAAAGTTTCAGTGCCACTTGTTCTGGTCCAAAGACAGTTTGCCTGTATCCCAAAAGGATGCTTCCTGAAAATAACATATTTTCCACCTCTTCCAGCTGCAAGGAGAAGCCTATCCTTGTAATCCTACATTTCAAACCTTGCACCTTTGCTAGCTTGAGGAGCAGCCCAGTGTTAAACCTCGGTCAACGCAGTGCTGTTGACCCATATTCAAGCTGCTCCATGACAGATGAGAGAGATGTGTAAGCAGTAGGTGTTTACATGGCAATAGCCATATGTTACTGATCCACCAGAGCTCTCACGGTGCTCTGTGCTCAGAAGTGTCTCACCAGAGCACAAAAGAGAGAGACACTCATAGTCATGTCATCAGTAGTCCCCCCCATACTGCCACCACAGTGGACATGTCCTCATCAACAGGACTGCAGCAGACCTCAGTCCCATGCCTGCACCATCCAGTTCAGTTCTCAGCTTCTTGCTACTGACCTCATTGCTACTTTCAAAACATCAGAAGACTGTCAGTAAAGACAGGAAAAAGAAACTACGTTTGCAAAAACCATTGGATGTTATCCACTGGATGTTATGGAGACGGGGCACAAGGAGCTGTCTCTAGCATGAAAGCATACAGTCACAGCTCTAGGGGGAACACTCCTCGGTAATGAACTCCGAGGTTAAAACCACTTTTTCCCATGATCATCTAAAGAGCATCCAAGGCACCTCGTGAAAGGAAGGCTAGGGTAAGTGACATGCACCACATCGAG
Organism: Neopelma chrysocephalum; assembly: GCF_003984885.1. Classification (NCBI taxonomy): domain Eukaryota; kingdom Metazoa; phylum Chordata; class Aves; order Passeriformes; family Pipridae; genus Neopelma; species Neopelma chrysocephalum. Next base: position 7,213,822 of record NW_020897695.1, on the reverse strand, counting down.
TGTGAACAGTTAAATAGAGGTAGTCTCCTGACTTTCAGCCCTGAAAAGTCACTTCACCTGCTTTCCTTTTCATTAGGATATACAACCTTTCCTTTCTCTTTCCACTGAAAAACTGTCATCTCGCAAACAACCATTCTAGAATTCTTCAGAGTTGCACACTAAAATGTACTTTGGCAAGCACCTCTGCGAACAGGAAGAAATGAGCAAGTCTATCATCAACCCAAAAGGTGAGTTACAACTTCAACTACAATATTAACCCACCAGATTATCATTTTGTATCATGATATTACTTTCACAGTTGTATAAAAAACTTCATTAAGAATGAGCCATTAATTCTCCATACATGGTTTTAGCATCTGCCTTAATAAGGCAATCATTTATTCATAACCAAAGAAATACTAGCTTTCTCTTAGAATCAATGTTAGCAGTAAAAAAAAAAAAACCTGCAAATAATTATTTTATTTAAAGTAATTAAAGTATTTCCCAGGCAAAATTCTATTTCCTACCTTTACTAATTAAAATAGGGCATGACTCAAAGTTGGATGGTGGATGAAGAAAAAAAGAGTAAAAATAATTTAATATTGCTCCCTAAACAGTGGCATTCTTTAAGTAATTTCTTATTTCTGATGCATTTTTCACAGCATTTGTATCAAATGCATTACTAAAACTTTAATGGATATTTTAAAGTTATTGGGACATACATGTTTTCTTCTTGGACTCTATGAAAACCATTTTTATAAAATATTACTTTTAAAAAACTTGAAAAACTTTTTAAAAATTGTATAAATCATTATACAATATGAAATTTTTCAATCAAAATACAAAATTTAAATAATGTTGGCATTTTTCTGTCATTCTAAAAAGATGGTATTTTTTCTTCAGGAGTTCTTCCACTTGGAGCTTTCACAGTCAGCTCTCTTCAAAACTAAGAGAAGGTGCTTCTTTGGTGCACTAAAGGTTACAGCCCCTTATGAACAGGTGAAAAAAGTGGCCTCACTGAATGCAGCTTGGCTGGGCTCACGCTCAGGATCTTATTAATGATCTGAAGCAGAAGCTCAGACGGTTGTGGTGAGATCAGACAACATGCTCTTAAGACAAGACACCCAATATGGGGTATGTTATGAATGGTCTACCGTGAACACACACACACATTGCGACCCTGACTTAACAAGATGTGATGACAACAGAAGATATGCTGAGGAAAGTAAATGACCTTTTTTGTGTAACAGTGCCAGCAGAAAGCAGCTCAAAAGTTGGTACAGCTACTCTTGGGAATAATCACTGCAACCCCTGCAGCCTCCAACTAGTTTTAAGGCGGTACCAAAGTTCCCATGCAGAGCCATTCTCACTTGCATGCAGGATGAGGAGCAACTCTGGCAGACCCCCATGTGATGCTATGCTGAGTCCTCAGTGCTGTGCAACCCCCAGAGAGTCACTGGCTCTTCAAGGAACCCTGAGAAATGGAAAGGCTTTTAAAAAGTTATAACTGACTTAAAGCTGGCAGAGCCATGCTGGAAGGGCAGATGAACACTGACAAAGATGGGTGGCTCCTCAGCTCTGCCTCCATTCAGTGGGGATGTCCAGTGTCCCTCCGGAGGGCAGGGCTGACTAATCTATGCTCCCCACCGATGGTTCAGTAGGAAAGGGATGATCTGTGCTTTGCACCCCCACAAGTGTTGAGATACCCAAGCTGTGGCTGGGCTTGGAGCTCAGAAGAAGCCAGGAGACAGAATCCCACAGATGGCTGCACCTGAGAGGCAGCAGCTTCACTTTTTTTCCTTTCTTTACTTTACCCCATTTGACAACTGCACATAAATACTTGTAGATTAGAACTGTTACAGCCCTGAAAGCTTAAAGCAACCTTGCTTGGGCACAGACAACAGCTCTCGATGGCAACATGAATGTGACTGCAGACTAATTCACCTTGTTGTTCTGACACATGAAAACTATCTCTGAAATCACAGCACTGTCTGTAGTCACTCCTGTTACACATCTCTGCGCAGTCAGTACTCAGCCAGGCCAACACACAAGAGAAGCACACAGAAAAATCTTTCACCTTTTTGGTAGATTCATATTGCTTTGTGCAACAGAATTTTTCTTTTTCAGTGTAACCATGGAAAGACATTAATAGTTTAGCTCTAAATACAGGCCTATCAACAGAGTCTAAATTTACTTAATACACACATTCTGCACAGAACTCGTTTGTGTTTAAAGCACATTAGATAGTTAGAAGGAGAGACTACTATCAGAAAAAAAGTCTGGAGCCATAAAGACTTGCCATCAGTAGAGGAGAATCCAGTTAAGGGACATTTAAACAAACTGGACATACACAAGCCCATGGATCCAGAGGGGATGCATCCACGACTGCTAAGGGAGCTGGCTGATGTTAATGGGAGGCTATTCTCAACTCTCTTTGAAAGATCAGGGGGATCAGAGGAAATTTTCAAGGACTGCATGAAAGCCAGTCCTATTTTCAGGAAAGAGGATCCCATAAAATAGAGGCAGGTCAGTTTCACCTCCAACCCTGGGAAGGTGATAAGCAAATAAATCTGGGAACAATTTCCTTAACATATGGAGTAAAATTAAATGATGGGGAGTAGTCACCATGGATTTATGAAGGCAGAAATCACATCTGACCAGCCTGATAGTTTTCTGCAATGAGATGCCTGGCTCATCTCACTGAGATGAGAGAGAAGTGGATGTTATTTATCTTGACTTCAGCAAAGCTCTTGATGCTGTCTCCCATAACATCCTCATTGACAGACTGATGAAGTACAGACTAAATGAGTAAATACTGAGGTGGACAGAAAACTGGCTGAACTACTTGGCTCAAAAGCCTGTGCACAGCAGCACAAAGTCCAGCTAGAGGCTACTCATTAGTGGAGTACTCCAGGGGTCAGTACTGGAGCCAACATCATTTAACATTTTCACAATCGACCTAGAGGATGGGAGAGAGTCCTCAGCAAGCTGGCTGATAATACAAAACTGGGAGGAGCAGTTGATACACCAGGTGGCTGTGCTGCCATCCAGAAGGACCTGAACTGGCTGGAGAAACATGCTGACAGGAACCTCATGAAGTTCAACAAAGGGAAATTCCAAGTCCTGCACCTGGGTATGGATAACTCCATGTACTTCTGCACACTGGGGCCTGTCCAACTGGAAAGCAGGTTGGCAGAAAAGGAAATAAGGTCCTGACGGACTCAAAGCTGAACATAAGCCAGAATGGTACCTTCGGGACAAGGTAATGCATCATGGGCTGCATTACAGAGATCTCTGCCAGTAGGTTAAGGATGGTGATCCTCCCCCCTTACTCAGCCTTGGTAAGACATCTCTGCAGAGCTGGGGCCAGTCCTGGGCTTGCTGGTACATGAGAAACATGGACTGAAACAAGTCACTGCCTACTGTGAGTCATCCTCTACTGTGAGGGTGGTCAAACCTGGAACAGACTACCCAGAGAGGTTGTGGCATCTCCATCTAGGCCTGCTGGACAACAGGTTCTGAGCAACTTGCTCCAGGTGACCCTGCTTGAGCACAGGAGTGGACTAAGCAATCTCACGAGATGCCTTCCAGCCTCAGCCGTTCCACGATTATTTCCAATCAGGTTAAACAAAATAGCTGAAAGAATGACAAGTCGAGAAGAAAATACTTGAAAGCAGCCTAACTTAAGACAGAGGTAAATCTAGGCTTTGCAGCATAACTTTTAAATCCTACTGAAGTACATTTTTATTTCCTGTTCATGTTACACATGGCTGTACAATCTATGTTGTCAAGAATAGATGCACTTCATGGGGTTCTTCACTTGCAACAGGGAATTATAAACATGCCCCAAACCAGAATTTGGCTGTGAATATGGGGAAAGCTATACCACTGTATGGTTTGGTGGCCACAGCAGTGCATCTCTCTCTACCCTATTAGTCAATAGGAGGTTAATGCTGCTGCTGGTGGGCAGTTTCCACTATGACTACAGTAGGTAAACAGATCCAATTACAGATGTTATGTTTTAAAAATACTAATTCTAAGGCACAGAGTAAAACATTATTTGAAATTATGCTCCTTTCCACAAGAACAATACTTCCTGAGAAATGGTTATAATAGCAAAGTAAGACTGAAGAGACACAATTACTGTATTGCTCTGTGACACTAAATCAAAATAGTATTCCCCTTTTTAAATTCATACAAACATCCAAAAGCGAAGGACCAAAATTTCAAATATTTATTCATTTTTGTAACTGAAGTCAACAAATTGGATTACTGAACTGATAGCATGACAATATCCTCAATAAATATGCATAACTTATTTGGAAACTCTTGAAAGGAGAAGATTTTTAAATGACAACAACTCACACACAGTCAATTTATTTTGGTAAACAAATTCCTAAGTACCTAATGGACCAATTAAGTGATTAACTGAATTCAATGCATCAAACACTAACTTGGTTGCCTACTTTCATACAAGCTGTTTTAAAAGCACTACCCTTAAATGAATTAAAAAAAAAAAAGAGAGAGAGAAAAAATGTATAACTCTTTTTTAAAATGCTTTTGGGCAGCAAAAGCCAGCAAGAAAACAAGGGGAAAATTTCATTCTGTTTTCTGCACCCAAATTACAGAAGACAGTCCTGCAAAGTGTAGCTAGAAGGCTTCAAAGCAAAGCAAACCCAACCCACTGAACTTTGTACCTACGTAAGTATCTTGTAAACTGTTCCAGTGATTTCAGAAAGAGCTGAACTCACGACAGAGCAAGCTTTCTAAAATTCAACCTTCTGTTAATTTTAAAATGTCAGTCAAACGGTTTGTAACACCAAATACATTTTTCCATCCTTCATTTACAATCCTGACTTAAAACATCTGAGGCCAATTCACATCCCTCTACACAAATGCGACATATGCCAAAGGAAAAAAAAACAACTCCGCAGGAATAAGCCACCAAGGCTTTCCCTGAAGCCTCTTGTTGGGTTTTGTAGCCTTGAAAGGAAAAAGGCTATTATTATGGTGGTTCCCAGCTTGCCAAATCAAGAGCCTCTAGACCTGCTTGGTATCTTGTGATTTCATTCACTCATGGATTCTCTGTGGCTTTCTTTTGCTATCTTCCAGCAGAGCCAGCACATCTCCTGGTATCATTCAAACATTCTATCAGGCTATTTGCTTAACCCCAGAAATCCCAGGGGCTTCCAGGAGCCCTGGCTCTGAGGGAAAGTTCGAGCATCGCAAGACATTGAAGAAGCAAGGCATATCACATCTGCTCAATACTTCTACAGGTCCAGACAATCTGCGGTGAGAAGGGGAGCACTTCAGCTTACCAGTTTCTTTCCAAAGCCACGGAGGGAGTCAACCATGAATATAACCTCTACATGTAAGCAAAGGCACTACATCATGGGATCATGTAGTTCATGCCTTGAAAAAAAAAAGCACCATCTCAATTTTCAAGTTCACAGTAACAGAAATACCTTTCAAATTCATGGACTGATAGCACTGACAGCAGACAAATTCCTTTTAAATGCCCTGAACAATTTGGTTTCCCATTTCAAGGCAACAAGTCTAATTTCTTCTTCTGATTTATGCTGAAGAGAAACTCCCTTAGGCACCAAGCCTAAAAAAGGCAGCCCACCACAATGCCCCTAGTCGTTAACTCTGAGCACTGGCAACCACTGCTTACAGATCTTCTCGTGGTGGAAAAGGGCCATGCATAAGAAATTCAAATGTCCAGATAACTCAAAGAATACTACTTAATACAGTATATTCAAGCATGGCTACATAAAGTAAGCAAGATTAAACACTATGGCAAAGAGAGGAAATGAAGTATAAACATATTTTCCCTTACAACACCAAATGGAAGTCACACTCATTTAAGCAAATATTTTGCTATATTGATAGAAGCCAAATACATGAGGTCTTTTTCTTTCCAAAGCCTTCCTTTAGTCATTGCTTGTAAACTGCTGTGCTTATTTTTTGTTTGCTTCATATAAAATGACACAAGAAATTTGTGTTCACCTAACACTATCAATGAAATGCTCTTTGCTTTTTTACAAGTTGTTTGCAATGAACATTTTAGCCTTCTCAAATGGTGAAGAATACAATCAGCCAACCTCTTCGTGCATGTCCTATGAGGATACTCATCCTCAGTAAAAACAAATTTCACTAGCCTTAGTCAGCAAGCTGTGGTGGCATGTAGTAAAACCACAATACACATGAAAAACTTACAGACTTGCTAATTGGTAGCAAGATAACAATAGAATATGCTCTCTGAAAACCACCCAAATTTCCCAAACTGCCCTTGAATAGCTTCTCTTTTTGAACAGGAACTTGATGCTTCACGTTCAATCTGTGCACATCACTTTCTCCTTCCTCCCTAAATTATAAACATTTTTCTTACATTTACTTCTTCTGAGATTCAGTAGTGACAGTTTCCTCCTTACACTCCTACATATATTTTGCACAAGCTGTTAAACAGAATTAGTCCATGCTTCTCTTTCATATCAGTCACCATTGGCCAAAAATTTTTCTGCAGAATCTGGTATAGAAGAATCCAACTGACTTCACAGCTGCAAAAGCTCAACAACAGCCAGGCTATTAAACTAAACAGAAAAGCGAACTGTTTTTAAGTTATACTTGACCATGCAGTTGAATGCAAGGCTGTTTTCCCTCTACTCTGAAGGAACCTAATTCACAGACTTCAGAGAAATTCCAGTTTTGACCCTTACCAACTGGCAGCCAGGCTGAAGAAAGGTTTTATGGACTATGGTCATGCAGACCCTCCAAACGGCCACAAGAAGCATTTACTCGGTGAAAACAGGTCCCCGGTGGCTAACAGCAAAGGGATATGAACACAGCATTTGGAAGACAGGTTGAACGTGTCCAGCATAAACTCTATGCTGCCTTTAACTACCATAAGAGCATCCTTTACAAGCAGAGGATCACTAAAACATTGCCTGGTGTCACTTCATCGATGCACTTTGCACAATAGAATAACCCAGGTTAGTTCTAAAGGATACCATCAGCAAGAGGGCTGGCTGTGATTTTTACCTAAATGTGGAAAGAGATTATTTATTTACTTGAGCATAAAGGTACTCCTAAAATTTAATGGCAAATCTTTATTGCAAATTCCCCCTTATCATTCAAAATCAGCATGAACAAGTTAGAGTTACCTAGAGAAATGAAACTTTGCAGTCTTCACAGACCTAGAAAAGAAGAAAGATTGATGTAAGCAAATTCCCCAGCCACCGCCCAAAAGGCAAATTACAACCTGATAATTCTTTCAGTTGCAGTTCTCTAATCATCTTTAGTAGTGAACAGGAACAACCACTTTTGAGGTAACAATCTAAACTCGATGTTTGATATTTTAAAAATGAAATAAAAATACCAGAAAAGATACACGAAGGAAACAAAGTGAAGTGACATTGTAAAACTTCTGGATTCTGGAAGATGAAATAATTCAAGTCTGAATGTCCTTCCTTTACCACGTGCTGGGACCACATGGCAGAAGGAGCAAAATCAACATGTGCAGTATTTGAAACCCGTGCCACAGAACAGACAAAAATGGTAAAAATAAAGAATAAACCCATTATGCAAGTGCTGATTTTTGCATATGTTTAAATCTGGAGGCACACTACCACTTCCTGCAGAGCTTTCTGCCAAGTACAGAATCCACAGGGAAAATGGCACAGTAATGACGCAGTGTGAGAAGCCTATCTGGGACGAACTTAATGCTGTCCTCCATGCGGAGGGTGCACTTCCAGGAATAAAGAGTTAGTCACCCTGTCTACCTCCACCACCCATCTTTTCATCTTCTGCATATTCTGCTCTGCAGAGACAGGCATTCACACCTACAGGATGCTGCTAAGTCATGTGGGGACATGTCATGCAGGGAACTGCTCTTCTACAGAAAACTCCTCCAAATATAACGGACATCTCACTAAGATATCTTTCTTTATGGGGATTCCCACAGGTGGTTTTGCTATACCCTATTCCTGAATGCAAGCACCAATCTGCTTCTGCACACCCTGACTTTTCTCACGAAGGTTAGAAAGGGGCAGAGAGCACCTTCTTACATTCTTTGCATATACTGAGAGCCATAATTAAACAGAGAAATGATTAAAAATATTGGTTTAGAATCACAGATTCATTAAAGTTGGAAAAGATCTCTAAGATCATTGAGTCCCACCATTAACCTGTCCACAACCACCTACACCATTAACCCATGTCTCCAAGTGTCACATCCACTCACCTTTTGAACACTTGCAGGGATCATGATTCCACCACTTCCCTAGACAGCCTATTCCAAAGCATGACCATCATTTCAGTGAAGAAATTTTTCCTAATATCCAACCTAAACCTCCCCTGACGGAACTTGCGGCCATTTCCTCTGGTCCTGTCACTTTTTACCTGGGAGAACAGACCAACTTCCTTAGATATAGAAACACCTACTAGTTATAGAAACCCTTTCTGTTTTTTTTTTTTTTGTAAAATAAGTTTCTCTGTGGAATTGTGATTTATGCTGAATGCTGTAAACATTTCTTGTTAGCTCACTCCCAAAGCTCATTTCAGAGTGGGATAAGATCACATGCAGCTATCCCATGAAGCAAATGAATGAGTCATCAGTCTGCAAGTTAAACAACAGACAGAATCGTAGATTCAGACCAATGAATGAAACATCAGGTTTAAATTACACCTCTGGAGAAAGCACCCTAGGACAGCAACTCATAAACATACCTGCCTAGCCCAGCATGAAAAAGCATATAGGGAATCCAGTGGGACACTTCAGAGAAAAACTCCATGGAATTCAAGGAAGGGGAAAAATCTCCCTGCAAAATGTTTGAAGCAGTTGAAGAAATTCAATTACAGCAGTACATACCTCTGTAACTAACCTCGTCAAGTCTTGTGTCCTTGTTCTTGCAGGTTGGCGTAAAGATTATGGACTAGGAAGATGTATTTTTTACACAAATTAAGTAATTTTAATCAATTTATAGTGAACTCTATTAGTTTTACTCCTACTAAGATCAGTACAGTTTTCCTCACAGAAGAAAAAAAACAATAGTGCAAATGTTTTCTCATTTTGTGTTCAAGTGGTTTCTTCTTTGACTAAACAAAGACAGCAATCTCATAAAATGAAAGAATGTCTCATGAACCACACTGGCAAAAAAAGGCTCAAAATCTATCTATGCAGTTTTGCTGGTCTAAATGCAAATAATCTAGGTAATAAGTTTAGATTTCTACCAAAGCAACTGAAAGCAAAACATGTCCCCAGAGATCTATAGCCTGATTAGTGATGATAAGCTGAGATAGCACAGCCCCAGCTGCTTGATATTACACAAAGAAAGAGGTGGGCAGGTTCAGAGAAAGCTGCACATATTGGTTTCACTCCTATTCACAATTTACCCCTACTATCTCACCCACTCCCTCTTCATCAAAGCATGAAATGACAGTTGCTTAGATTTAAGCTGTTCAATATTCAGCTATTGCCATCACAGATTACAAAATAAATTAACAAAATGCCACCATTCCACACAGTAATTCCCAAACATCATGCTAGCCCTATGAATCTTCAGATGTTTTGCTCTCTTTCTGAACTCTTCTGCTCTGTCTCCACCTAACCAGCCACAGCACCTGCACTGTGTTGCAACCACAGTTCCTTCTTCCCTGCTCCAAGGCAGCACTGAGGATCGTTGAGGGTGCAGTACACATCAGGGGTATTTTCCCCCAAAACCTTCACCTGCACCTATACCTCACTGAGTATTGCATCCAATTAATTATGCCCTTAGTTATTGCATGATACAGAGGTCATGCCTACCACTCTCCTGAAAACCCTATCCACAGCCAGTGCACAACTGGCTGAGCTAGTTTAGCCCTCAGTGAGAGACAGAAAAGAGAGCGGGAAGGAGGAGAGCCTGGGAATAGGGCCTTCAGCTCTGCTCTTCAGGAAACTTTCCCACAGGGTGACTGCTGGCTCAGGTGCAATATTCACAGGTTTAATTTTGGTGGTTCTCTTCCTACTAACACTTTAGTCCAGCCACGCTGCAACATACTGTGCACTGACTGCATCAGTCTGGGCAGAGTGAACATGCTCTAAGTATCTGGCTGAGAAATTAAGAGAATGAGTGCTCAAAACAGGGCAGTACAGCATGATATGCCATTTAAGGACTTGCAACATATACCAGCATATTCCAAAGAGGGAATACTACTAATTTTTTATTTTGATACCTCCAAACCCATGATTCAACAACTTAATAGGAAGATAATTTTGAAGACTATTAAGACTACAACTCTTCTTCTCCAATCTGGAGCTGCTTCTTCACTTACTGATTTTTTAAGGTAGCTCAGTTTCCATCTCTGTCTCATGGCTTCTAATTAGCTTATTTCTTATTTTAAGTATTTACAGCTTGGGAATAGAAAAAGTAAAGGGATAGGTGATGAGCAGAAGGAACAAAACCTGTCTGTGCAGGATAAACACTCCAGGAGATGGACCACCTCACCTGCGGTCAGGATGGAAAGCAGATTGGGAATGTCTCCTTCCTGCTCATGAAAACACAAGCGGCTGTGAAAAATTGTCTTCCCACCAGATTGTGGCTGCATCACACCTACCACGAAGTGACCCAGAGCACCCCTGCCACACACACAATTAAGTTCTGTCAAGCCTCTACTGACCACCTCTAGTGCCCAGCACATGGTACACTTTAATTTAGCATTAGCAAAATACCAATAGCCCCTGGAGAGACTTGGATTTAATTCTACTCCAAAAATATGTTCACTGTACTAGAAGCAAAGCAGCACCAGTGAATAATAATTATTAACTGTCAGCTCCTTGAACATTTTCATAAGTATACCTAATGTCTTGAAAAGGATGGCTCCCCTTTCCCAACATAAATGCCAGAAACAGCATTTTTCTAAAAAGGAAGACCATGTCAGACTGCAGATGTTAACTCTACATTTCCTTTCTAAACTGTACAGATTCTGGAAGCAGAAGAAACAAGAATTCAGTATGTAAAATTGTAGTTCAAATAGTTTCAGCAGCCCAGCAAAATCCTGGTTTTGTGAGTTAAAAACCAAATCTGCTGTGAGGCACAGCACGTACCTCATGGCAACAGTGCATATTTATGTTTCTGCTTCCTGGGAAGTCACTGCTATGTAAAGGGTATGACTGCCTTTACAGGTCAAGGTAAAAACCTATTGTCCTGAAATGTATGGAAAATGGAAAACAGATCTAGCACCCTAAATACACAGAGCTATCAGAAGGGGTTGAGAGGCAGGAGACATCACCACCGATTTACAGTTTAAATAGCACAGTCAGTGCCTTTCTTCTCCATCTGACTTCATGTTTTTCTTGCTTTTCAGCCCTTTGGAAACCTCACTCACAAGGGAGATATTGTCACATTTCCCCTGGAACAAAATTGGCTTATGACACATTGTATAATTCCAAAAATACATCATGCATTAATTTGACACACTCCTGTCATCAAGACCTTAATTTCTAATATCTTCTTTTCCAGATACCATTAAAAAATTTCTCTGCCTCAGCTATGTAATTTGTAACACTTCAAGAGGGAAAGTGTCTTCCTGCTCATCCCAAGGTCCTTCACATCAGAGATTCCCAAACCTCTGAGGAAGGTCTGCTTGAGTCTCTTCTTGAACATACTATGTTCTCATCCTAGCCAGTGACTGCTAGTGAGCTGCTTTTCTCAGCCAACACTTAGTATTTTAATTCCTATCATTTCTTGACTAATTTCTCCCCTCTTTTTCTGTGCATTAGTTTTTCCCCTTACTCTTGTGTTCCCATTAACTCTTTGCTTTCACCTTGGTTTTGCTTTCCAGACCCATGTGTCCCTCTTTTCCTTTACCACCAGACTACCATGCATGCTACAAGTCATCTCAAATTCTGCAAAGAACTACAGTCATAACTTCTGTGCAATATTCTACAAGTCTAGGAGTGCGGTCTGGCAATTGTTCAGGTAGAACCCCAAAATTTAAGTGGAGTATTTTCTGTAAAATAGATGTGCTTCTGCTACATAAACTTTATGCCCTCCTACCTTCCCTAGAATTACAGCTGCTTCTCTCTCAGTTGTAAAAAGGCAGGGACAGAGACAGGATATATGGACACACTGAAATGCTTTATAATATCTTCTGATGGACGATTAACTGTAGTCTGTGAGCCAGAATCATATTGGCAGACTCCATATTAAAATGCAACAGACCTTTTTTTTCTGTTACCTATAATACTGAGCTACCCCTGCAGTGACCTAAGATGAGGAACCAGTGAGTAGGGAGGAGGTGGAGGCACAGCACTGTCAATGCCACTACAGGCAGTATTGTCACTGACCCAGCTGTTTTTACCTTATTTCCCTCATCGTACATATTTTTCTCACCCTGTAATCCCAACTGTACGTACACACAAATCACAGACCTGATGCTGTGTTTTTTTACAGAATGTCCAAAATTTTTATTCCCTGGTTTGAGTTTGATGATACACAGAATAACATGAGTCGGCCCCAAAACCCAGAAAACCACTCCAAACTGTAAACTAATGTTGCCGACATCAAACTTGTCTCCCTAAATCAGCCCTAAATTAAAATATCAAAGGGAAAGATGCTTCACAGAGATGATAAATTCTGGTAATTATTTTTCATAGCCTTCAATACACAGCCATTTGCACTTGTGAAAGACAATTACAAAACATTACTCTGACTTTATGCATCACCAAAGCAAAACAGTGAATTTGATGTACCAGTGTACTCTCTTTGCACTGCTCTCTGTGACTCTGCAGAGTCACCAGGAAAAACATAAACCAATATTCATAATTTTAAAGATTTCCTTTCTGTGTCCTCTGCCACTATTTGTTTGTTCAATCCCTTCATGGTCTCACCATCAAAAATCAGAGCACCATTTACTGTAACAAAGCTGCATATCCTGGACATCTTGGTTTTGAACCAAGTTCCATAGATGGTACATTGCCCAAGAGAAAGCAGCCTGGCTGAGCTATGTAAGAGAATAGCAGGCAGGGGATAAAAATCTTAACATTAAGGGCATAACAATTTTAATATTTCTGGATTCAGGTTTAGGAAAGAGGAAGAAATGGCAGGTGCTGTTAAGCTGCAAGGGACACCTGAGGAGTCACTCCACAGCATTGCACACGAGAGCCAAGGCTGATCTTACTTTTCCTTCCCACATGCCTGGGCAAGCAGCCAAGCTAAATGCACACAGCACTGGCATGGAGACTGAGCTCTCAATGTGCTCTTTATACCACATACGCTGGTCAGTTTGACCAAAAACACCTGTTAATTCTGCCCAGCACCAAAAAAAATTCACAGAGCTAAAGCACCACTGTCAAGTTGGAGAAAATGACCCTGGACTTGGGTGAGCAGCTCTAGCAGAAACAGAGGAAAGACTGGAAGATGTGTCTTTATCGGTTCGAACATACTCTTACTCATGTCTTTGACAGTAACTACTGTTTTTCTGCCAAGTTTGCATAATCCTTTGCACAACAAGATATGTTTAACACATGATCTTTTAATGTATTTTTAAAATAAAGAAACACAAATATTTCTGCAGCTATGAAGTTTAAAAAACTTCAGATTACAGATTTTACTCTAGCCTACTTCATTACACACTTCGTGTGCAAACTTATTACAGGAAAATGTTACCTAATTAAGTTTATTATGCTTTGTGGGGGTTTTTCGTTAATGTATTTAATTAAGAACTTTTCAATTTATGTAATGTATTATGGCATGACCATTGTTAATGAAGCTCACAAAAGGTACTGTTGGATAAATTCATGCAAAGGAGATGAAGCAGAGCAGAATGAGGGATTATGTTCTCAGACTTCTGAAGCCAAGAAGCCTGAAATAAATGCAAGTTGTGAGTGTTTGGAGCAGACGGTGCATTTATTGTAATTATTTCAGACTGCATGCTGATTGGAAAAGATTAACATAAATAGGAGCTGTTATTGCAGATGTTTCTATTCTTGCTAGGAAATCCCTTGAATATAGGAAGCACAGAATAAAAATGTGAAGATGCAGTACTACAGAATTGTAACTTTTGTTCTATTCTTTTTTCTGTTCTGGACAGAAGAAACATAAATAAGGCTGTTCATCTTCAGGACTTATTACCTCAGTAACATGACAAAATATCTAGATGCAACCTCACTACTCAGCAGTGAGTGTTTTGGCACATTTCCTTCTCCCTTCCAGAAGTGTCCTTAGACTGCATGACACTAGCTCACTCTCCGGAGTCTGCATGGCCTGCAAGTACAACCATAGTTGGTGCAATAAAATCCACAGCATTTAAATCCTTGTTCCTCTGTTCACCACAGCAAATTGGACACATAAATAAGTCACATGTAATTCTGATATTTCCAACTTCGTTTCTACATTAACCAATCAAAAAATTTCCATTCAGTTGGGAAAAAATACACAAACCTCTTATTTTTGAAAATTTTCCAAAAATTAGAAATTGATAAAAATACCCAAATATAGTACTAGAGGTGTGTATAATACCTCTCATCATATCTCCTGATTTACTTCCTCACATCCCATAATTTGTTTTCTTGTCTCCACAGGATCACAAGACACAGAAACCAAGAATTACAGTAAATAACTCAGGGCAGGGCTTTTTTGAGTGCAACTTCAATCTGCTCAGGTCTATCACTGCAACACTTTTCAAAAGAAGAATTATACAACTATTCAGCTCTTTGGTTATTTGTGGACCAGCTTCATGCAGTATCCTCCACACTCGCAGAGATCAGTATGAGTCAAAGATGCCGTGGTCAGTACAGTGTCTGTCTACAGGCTGAACATTATTTCCTGTGGTTCTGCATTAAACTTGAAGCAAAAAGATCATATAGGCCTGTCCATACACCAACAGAAATGGAGATGTACGTACACTATGTTTGACAGTCTCAGGACAGTCAGTTATATCACCATGGGCCAGACCCCAGAGCTTCCCCAGAGCCTGAAGCCCCAGAGCAAGCCTCAGCCCTGTGCTTGCACCATTGGTTGTCATAGGAACGTTGCAGACCTAAACACAGTTTTCTTGGTCCAGGAAGCAGAACATCCACTGCTGCCGGGGACTCATTGTGCCACAAGGCTAGTGTCCACCAAGATGCACCCAGGATGCTGGGCATTACGGTTGCCCAACCCTGCTAGCAGATGGCCGAGGCTCCTTCCAAAAAGAGATGAGGCTACTGAGGAGGATGGTCGCATGGTGACCAGTGGCTTAAATGCTGCCAGGAACCAGAATGCCACTGAGCACGTCTTTCTTGCAGCACAGACACTGCCGCGGCACCTAGCTAAGGCAGCTTTAGTGACAAACTCCACTGACAGCACAGCACATCTCATACTCCAGATCTGTCCCTTTATTTCAATGTTATGAAACAGTATCATCAACTGCAGCTCAGGTACAGTTTCAAAGTAAAATGTACGAGCGCAAAAACAACAGTCTTCTCTAACGTTTACAGAGCAACTTTCAGCAGAGTGAATCTCAGTGGGTTTTCTTAAGCCTTGCCAAGCCAACTGTATAATGCCACAGGTTTTCACAAGTGTAGCTAAGGGCAGAGTTTGGGTCTCCATACATATGATTTCTTCAATTCATTGCCAGCTGTAAGGGGTCAAACACTGACAGAACACAGAAGCAATTCTCCACAACAACACTGCAGAGGAAGGAAAGCACGACCTTTGGCAGTGCCAAAGGGAATTCACCACAACTGCCGGGATTTGAAAAAGAGGGAGCAAGCAAAGAAAAAAAAAATAATAAAAAAAATGTTGCTTCCCCAACACAGTAGGTTGTAACAGAAATTCTACCCTATTTGCAGGGGGGAACCAGGAGATTTATGGGCACGATTACAAATTCTGCAAATCCTTTCCAAAGGACTGTCCTTCCAATGACTGAAGCAAGATCCCAATCTCCCCGAATTAACTACATAACAGGGCTCAGCAGGAATGAAATGCATTGTATGACTGTCACTTCTATCATTTTGAGCAGAATCTTGTTTTAGTAGCCTGTCAGATGACAAGGGTAGATATGAATTCAACAGATAATACTGAAGTCCCAGAAACAGTTATTTCAAGTGTTTTTGTATCGCAAGGTAGGAACAATACCATACTTCCCATCTGGAAATATGCTGTGTTCAAATCAGTACGAATAACATCCATTCTTAAGGTGTTTTCATTACGATTTTGCATAAGTCTATAACAAACTGAGACAGTATGCACATTATGGACGTAAATCTACTATGGCTTACACCCACATAAATCACAGCAAATTCACCAAGCTTAGATGAGGGTTTACCTCAAGTCTTTAAATATGAGGATTCTCAAGCAAAAAAAGAAAAATAAATCCACCTTACTGATGTTTCCAAAACAAATACCAACCTAATCACAACCTCAGTACAACCCCGGTCTCAGGTCTGAACCTACGCACATTCCCATGGTTTCTCCTCCTTGTAAGAACTTGTCTTGTAAGCTCCTTCTCTGTCAGCTCCAGCACAGGTACAGGGGGACCAGCTCCAGGCACCTGCACTGAAAGTCTTCTGGTGCCCTGCCCCATGTAACCCTCAGCCCACACGAAGTGTTAAGCTGGTGCAACGGAAGAGTCCTCTGCAGCTGGCAGCTCTAAGAGAGGGGGAAACAACTTTTCCTGAAAGCAGCAGCAATGAAAAAGGAAGAAAGACAGTAAGATAAAAAGAAAACAGTAAAAAGTTTAGGGACTGTAAACATTCTCATTAGTATCCAAATATTTGCAAGGAAAATTACACAAAGTTTATTTTTTATTAACTCATTACAGTGCTATGCTATAATAAAACATCTCTCCACTCTTGATTGGGAAATGCTGTACTTGTTTAAGCCTTTTTAAGACTTTTCTATCACCTGAGAACACTTTACCTTCTTATTCAGAATATCCATTTTCCCCTGAGAAAGGAAAAACCTATGCAGCTCCCATTTCAGACCTCCTAAGCTTCTTCAAAGATTTTTTTCTTTGTTGTACGAACATCTCCAGTGGACTTTGTTGTTGGAACATCACTGTGGTTCAGAGGAAAATTAGAACAAGGTTTTAAAAGTACTGGGGAAGAAAAACAGGAAAAAAAAAGGGAGAAATGTCTGGCAAGCTAAACATTTTAAACCCACATTGCAAAATGCCACATGGGACTCCCCCATTGGTGAGAACATTGAAATCTCACCTACTCACCCTCCCCTAAGCCATGCCACTCACTAAGAAAGAAGAATTGAGCATTTTTTTCTCAGTACAGTTTTGGAAAAGCCTTCCTGTAGTCCTGAATCACTACCTTGAAGGCTTTATGAAAACTACAGCAATTAAAACCCTCAACTCACATTAACAATGTTAAAAAAGATCAAACAGTGGTATTTTAGAGTGCAATAAGCATAACTAAATTTGGCAGCAGCAGGTACAGAAAACTTGCCATCATTCTTTTTACACCCTGGACCAGACACCAATCCTATAAAGAAACTCCTCTTTTGTAGAAAAGCCCTGCTCTTGAACAGACTTTTAAGGGAAGCCTATTACTGCTAAGAGCTGTGAGCCCATCACACAGATGCCCAGAGACTGAGCTCCTGTCCAAGACGCTTCTCTGGATGCATTAGGAGTTCCATGACTTGCTCTTTGAACCAGTGTCCATGTCTCAGCCTTGACAAATTCTCATGTCCTGTGCACACCCAAGAAACCCATTTTCTTAGGGCCTAGCAAAATGCCTCCATCAGGGCTGCCAAGAAAGTAGATGTGGGCTTAGCAAGGACATGCTTTAGTATTAGCATGTTTTATCTTTTACCTCTCACCAGAAGCACAAATCTTACAGGAAATGTTTCAGCATGTTCTGATCTTTCTGCCCTTCATCTCTTCAGATGAGCCTTCCTATACAGGTATTTTATCTGGTACGTCCCTGCCAGCTCTTTATAGACAGCACTTCCCTCTCATGCCATCCCCTAAGCCTGACACGCAACTCCGAACCTCTGCCACATCTGATGAATTGGTGCTGACAGAGGCTGGTGCTTTCCTTAGTTTGTTTGTTTGGGTTTTTTCTGTATGGGCAAGGCAATGAAGTTCACCCTTCAAATGAACCAAGGGTCAACCCCCTAATGAAAAATTAAAGGCTTTCACCATTACAGGGAACTACAACACAGCGTAAGGAGGCAAGGTGAACTTCACAATGTCCCACAGAGCCCCTGAAGAAAAGAGGTGTGCCCCAAAGCTGTGGTCTGATGTGGTTGTAGGTACAACATGTCCTTGCGGTAAGGAGGCTCACCGGAAACCTGCAAACACCTACATCCTTCTACAACACTAACAATGAGACAGCAGCCACACTGCTGCTGTCAGGCAGCAGGGCACCTGATGTTCAGCCCAGTGTCTTCTTTGCTTGTTAGCACAGTCATAATATTCTCGTTACAGCACCTGAGGAGTACAGTGTTTCTCTCTAATCTGAAAAAATATGGGCTTTGGTACAGGAAACAGGTTTCAAAAGATGGGCTTTTTTTCCCCCTGTTCTGATCTGAAAATGTTGAAAAGATACTGCAAGTATTTGTACTGCATTTGTTTTGGAAGTGAAGACACAGGTTACTTACTTTTAATTTCCTTTTTCCAGGTTCATTCTTTATTTAGTAAGAAATATAAAAATTCTTCTGAAAAAGTAATATATTCAAGACTAATAAAATCCAAGTGCAAAATATTTTTAGAGAGCAGCTTGGGTACAACTATTAAGTTGTCAAATAAAATCATCTAGTCTAAGTTATACCAGAGAAGGGTCAAAGTTAATAGCTAACTTCTCAGATTAAAACTGTTTCCAGGAGCAACTCTTCTAACTCCAAGAACAGTCAGGGATATGGGTGAAAACAGTGAACCTGAGTAGTGTTAGTAAGAAGTTCACCTCTCTCCAATCTCCAATTTTCACTACCACAAACTTTCCACCTCTGCAGTCAGCCTACCTCTAGATCAACTGACCACAAACTCAGTATCTGTAATTAAAAACAAACATGCCTTTTTTTTTTTCCTAGATGGTAATAATGAAATGTAGTTCCTGATAGCTGATCTTTAAAAATTCAATCTCTGTCATCTGTGGTATTTAAGGTTGCTAAAACATTACTCTATCACTGCCCTTTACCTGCAACTGACCGGTCCAAAATGAAGAAACAATGTCAGAAGGACTGAGACCAAATGTTTTGAGTCACATTAACTCCTCATACACATGTCTGAATTTACAAAAATGTCAGTTCTACTACAATACAGCTATTTATTAAATTCAGTAGTCTTTTTTAACCCCTTGCTTTAAGTAGTTTTAGAAGAAAGGCAATAATATTATTTAAAAAAATAAATTAAGGAAACTATGGATGCATAGGAAATGGAGAAGGCTACTTGGAGTAGCTAAACGAATGGAAAAACACGTGGTCACAGAATCAGCCCTTGGTTCCCCAATGCTTTACATTTAATGAAGTACTGCTCTGCAAGCCTGATATTTTAGTCTCCCTTTGCAGATGCCCAAGCATTTACTCAGTATTCAAAGCTGCACTCCATAGCATCTAGAACCAGAATTTAAAACTAGCAGGTTCAGCCTGCAGATTAAAAAGTGCTTCAGTGAAAAAAGAACCAAGACACATTAACTCCAGGCAACAAGACTCCTTTCGGGACCCCCAAAACACCAGAGTTTACCTACTCTGCAACTCCACAGCCAAGAGGAAGATAAAGATTCTGTCCTCATTCACCTCATGTTTTTCTAAGGACTTCCCAGCTAACTCAAATGTCCATAAACTTTTTAAAGCAATTGACATATCATCAAAGCATTGCTTGCCAAGTCATGCATGCCACAATGCAAAAAATACTCAGATGACAGTGCATGGAGAGAGTTTCTCTGAGGGAAGACCAAGTTCTTTGGAGAACAGACAAAGTCTGTAGAAGTATGTTTGTGGTGATACAGCCACACAGAAAGTCCAAATTGGAATGGTATTTTTATACCTGAAAGTAATGTAAAATATATTTTATTGGATCTGACCTGTGGTTAGATTTCATGTCAAGAAAGATCCCCAGCACGACAGCTTTCTGCATGGAAAAAATAAATATACATTTGTGAGCAGAAATCAGTGACAAAGGTGTAATAGCAAATATTCCTATGGCAAGCTGGTGAGAAAGGGCCATTCTCAGCCAACAAAGCCTGAATAAGAGAGGGTACATCAATTATTGCTGCACAAACCAAACTGAAAGAACAGCACACAGCTGATATGTTCATAGCTGTTCATGCAGCATGACAATGAGAAGGGCTGAGATGGTATTAGACAATACAACAGCATGCATTCAATTTTTAACAGATTCATACATTTTTTTTTTTTTGCTCACAACCAAAGGAAGTTGCAATGCTACTGACACTGCACAGTTGACTGTTGTTTTTCAATTTGTTAAGAAAAGTCTACTATAATTAAGGACTTGCTTGGCCTCTGTCGATTTTGTTCCACACTGCTGCCTCACACTTGTTTAAAGAACTGAGAAAAAATTTTTTGAAAATATGGCAGATAGTGGAAAAAAAATAACCGTTAAGCTTGTCTCCTTCAAATTAGGTGTTATTTGTACAGATGGAGCACCTGCCATGACTGGCAAGAAGAACAGTCATGTTGCTTTGCAAGAAAAATTTTTAGATGGAAAGTTATTGAAATACCATTTGTATCCATCAGGATTGTTTTCTGAGCCAAAGATTTAGGTTTCTTGAATATCTAAATCCTGTCAAGTCCTACTCTAGCAAAATACTTGTTTATAGAATCATAGAATTGTTTAGGTTGGAAAAGATCATGAAGTCCAACCATTTAATCAGCACTGCCAAGTCCACCACTAACCCATGTCCCTAAGTGCCATATCCACACATCTTCTAAATACCTCCAGAGATGGTGACTCAGCTGTTAAAATGCTTGATAACCCTCTCAGTAAAGAAATTATTCCTAACATCCACTATGCATCAGGGCTGCCAATAAGCATACCAAGTAAATGATGAAAACGATGAGCAGAATACGTATGCAACGTCTTCTGTCAAAGGCCAAAAACTGTGAAATACCCTGGAAACAGAGAATGACCAATACATTTTCTCAACAGAAATTATTAACCTTTCAATGACAACAGTTTGCTTATAACCAAGAATGGGATCAGCAATCTGGTCTGTAGAGACATGACATGTCAGCTTTGCAGCCTCAATACATACTCACAGGGAAAGGATTGCCTATTTACTGCATGCTGTCATCCATGTGCTGCTTTTCAGTCAAAGCTGAGATGTTCTTATTCTATTTGGATTGGTGTGCTTTGGTTACATTCAGTGTGCAAGAAGTGACAATTAAAGGTCTGAGAAATACTGTGATCTGAAACATGGGGAGTTGTTTCACTCTAAGTTAGAAGATCCTACAAAACAACAATTTCCCACTTGTATCTCATTTTATAACTTGATGTAGATAATTTCTTTGAAAAAATATTCCAGTTTGGGATCTCTCAGCTTTAAAAGATAGGGGATATCCTTGCAGCAGCCGAGTGAAAATTGGTACTCCCACCTACAGAACGGGACCAGGCACACCCAGAGAACAGCAAAACCTGAAAATGAGTACACTTAGAAGCAGACCTCTGATACATGCCTTCCTTTTTAGTGCTTATGCAGATTGGGGCTTACACATATTGAAACAGTAATACTCCATTACAAACCTTGTTAAAAATAGACCATTCAAAAGTCACCAATTCCTATCTCAATGACTCTGTGTTAACAAAGGTGAAAACAACTGCAAAAAGGACATTTAGAAACACTCACACTATCTGAAGGTTGCAATGGCAGTTGTACTCTGTTAAGTTCATTTCAGAAGAAAAGAACTAAGGGTCATTATCTCTTTTGACACTAATAACAATAAATTATGTTTAATAAAACATGGGAATCAAGCTAAATTTTAAAGACCATTTGCAGTACATCTAGGGAAAAAACCCTAACCCAAAACCAAACCCAACTCTAGCTAAACTTAACTATAAGGAATTACCCCTGGATTTACTGATTCCCAGTCTTGTGAACAGTCTTCTGCCTTTGAGTATCTTCCCTCTTCAGGAGCTCCTACATTTGCACATACTAATTTTAAGATTTTTGTTCTTGGCAAATACCATTTTTTGCCATTTCAAAATTAATCTTCAGAGTAAAAAAAGCACTACAGAATCTGTTTTTAAAAGTGTGAGAAAAGGTTTTTTGGAGTTTCTGCCTTTTTCTTTTTTTTTTTTAAGGTAAAATTGTATTGAAAACAATACACAAACACCACTAAAAGAATTAAAAATAAAATTCATTAAAATGGAAATCTAAAGAGATTGTGACAATTTTCATTACCAAACACAGAATAAAAATGGGTTAAAAAGCCAAGAATTAAAACACCAATAGCTTAAATTTATTTTGGTTTTAATGTTGATAAGCTGAAGTTTCACCATTAAGATATATAACCAACCTTTCTTGCTTAACCACATATGACCTAGCAAGCAACTTCATATACAATTTTTGTTGCAGTTCCTCTTTCAAGAGGAAGAAGTATTTGCCTGTGCTCTTAAAGGTGAAGGGAGTACTTGCCTGAACTCAACACTATTCACAGAGAGCTTTTCTTTCTCTTTTAATTATAATGCTTTTACAATGCCAAACACCATGGATTCATTTGAATGTCCAAAGGCTTCACCCTTTTGCTGCAAATTATTCACATGCACTTAAAAATGTATACTTTGTAAGTATCACAAGAATACTTTGCATGAAGCAAATTCTGTCAAAGCGATACACATTTGTAATCTAGGTGAGGGAAACAGCCCTCACACGCTGTTCACAAGCCCCACTAACTCCCAGTGCAGGCATATTAAACATCCAGTCATTCAACCATTGCAATGAAATGCTGAATACTCACGATCTTTACATATGGAGTAACTTTACTTAAAACAGCTGCAAAAGTATGCAACCCAGTTTTGGTAAACTGCAAAAAAATACTCCCTTTAAAATCAATGCCATGATTTGGTGGAGAAAGCAACTTTAACAGAGGTAAATGATAACACCATTAAAAATAACATCCACAAATTATACCTCTTAAGACAGTCTGCCACCTTAGACATGCCACCTTTAAAAGCACATGCCCTATTAACTGAGGTTGTGCATCCAAAGGATGAAGCAGAAATGTGAAGTGACCCCCCAGGAGAACACTCTGTGCCAGCCTTTCACAATTTGAGTAAAATACTGGTTGTTATGTAAGCACCGCAATATACAGATTCATACAGATAATATTTTCCAATTGAAAACTCCATGGAAATTTAAGTCTGTCCCCTGACCTTTGATCCCTTCCTGTCCACCTTCTACTTTCTTTTTGTATTGTTTCCCTTTTCTAACTTTTTAAAATTCTGTTTGTCTCTCCTTTTACTGTCACTTTATAACTGGACTTTTCATTTATTGTTCCTTAAATAATTAAATAGACTCCATTTGCTTTCCTGCTTCCAAGCCAGAGTAGCATCCCATTTATGTGCTATCACTCACTTCTATCACCTTTCATTTTCTCTTGTTAGCATATCTTTATAGTGCTATTTGGCAAGCACAGATTAACTTTCTTCTTCTTCCCAAAGGGTAAGTAACCAGCTTTATGAAACTGTCATTAATGAAGTGCCAAATTCTTTAAAACACACGATAACCAGTTGAATTGATCCTGAAAAGCAAAGGTAAGCCTTAATCAAGTACATCAAGATCTGCAGTGCTAATTTTCATCTCTGTTTAAGTAAAAAGACCAATTATTCAGGTCAACGTATCTCTGAAAAGGCCTTTTACCAGTCCTGTTTCCTCGAGAGGCATTTTTATCTACTTTCTGTCTGTGGAGTTGAGATACAAAAAGCCAAATTCAATTCCTCAGCAAGGCTTCTAGTCTCACTCAAATAGACCAAAACATCTTTTCTGAAGGTCCATGGCAAACCCATGGCACAGCACGGAGCCGAGCCAGAGGGCTATGGTACAACTCCACCAGTCACCCCAACCTTCAAGAGTCAAACTGCATAGTTCAGCCACTACCTTTCTCCTTGCTGTCTTCTATTTCTCCCCTATTTTGAGAGCATCCGGCCTTTTCCATCTGTTCTCATTTGGTTCCTCTCTTTCTTTCATCCCTACAAAAGTTCATACCCTCCAGAGAAAGAGCACCATTTTAATTCAGCAATCACTGCCTTTTCCTTGCTGATGGAAAACAGAACCCAGGAGCTGTGCTGATCCTTATGGTAACAGGTTTTCCCCATGCCCATTGTCGAACTCAGTCAGAAATAAGCCAGTTTTTGAAAAAGATCTGCTTGCTGAAGGTACTCAATGGAGCATTTAAATATCCAGGGGGAGAGGAATAAAAGATACTTTCTTGTTCAGTAACGGTAAGCATTGCTTTTATATTTCAAAGTTCAAACCAAGTGTGTAAAGCAAGCCAGTGCTAGATACAAATGCTGATAAGTCTATAGGGGTAAACAGTGCAGGTCATCAATGGCAAGTACAGACACAGCCACCAGTTACCCACAAAAATCCCCATGAAGCTCGATCATACATTTTTAATTGTTGTGAAATAATGAGATCCTCCTCTACAGCGGGTTCAGCAATTGTACATCTGAACCATGAGCTCTGATGAAGCAGCAAGTAAAACTGGTACTACATCATACTCTTTTTTCCTCTGGGATGTACCCACAAATCTGCTGTACATCCAGACTAGCAAACTCACCAGAAAGATGGACGCACAGAAACTACTTATGAAAAGAGCTGGACTGAAACTAGAAGCAGAGATTAAATTCACCAGAACAACCCTAAATTTGATGCTACTTCACTCACAGGACATTGGACCTAAGAGCAGAAGGTACACCTTGTTCATGCATGTATTTGCAGACTGTAATCCCTATAAAAATACTTCTTGAATGTGCCGAGAAATTCCTATATCCTTTTTGCTTGTACTTTCTGTAGACATACTGACATTTGATTCATACAAGACCAAAGTGCTCTACTAAAATTGCACTTTCTGTAGGTTACTTTTAGAAATAAATAAAATATAATTTTAAAATGTTTGGCCAAACAAGCCAAAGTAAATGCTACATATTCCATGAACTCAAATAATTTATTCCTGGCTCAAAACACCGTCATTTTAAAAAAAGGTTCTGCTTAACATTATTGTAAGTTTCTAAATTGTTCCATAAGAGTTTTCTCTAAGCTTACGAACAAACTCACGAATTTTTGCTAGCCACAGAACACTAATTTAATCTACATTCTCTAATGAGGGTTGATCCGAAGACCATTCATGCAGATGACAAGGACAGTAGTTATGAGCAAATCCTGTAAGTCATCAGGATGCAATATTCCACTCTGAGAATAAGTACCTTCCTTAGTTCATCTTCTGATTAACTGAAATGGCAACAACAAATATTTCTACACATATTCCTTCGTACTTAAATCATCCACTTCATAAAAAAGTTTAAAATCTTCCTGCCAGTGAGCCATGTATCCTTGTGTTACTTTCATAAATATTCCTAGTGAAGTGACAGGAAATATCCTTAAAAGCAAGACCCAGAAGTACCTTATTATTTAACTGAACATCTAAAGGTGCTTTTGTAATGAAGCAATACATTTTCTCTAGCTTTAGACATCTGAGTTAGCACTTCTGAATACAGGGGAATTTTATAAATTTCAGTTCTCCTGCCAAGAGGATATTTCTTGAGCTGACATATCATGTACTTGCTCTGTTACTCTAGTTACTCTAAAAGTGTTTCAGTGTGAAGAGGAAGAGTTTCCTACCTCCTAAAAGATTTGAAATAGAGCCCATAAAGCACATGGAAGAGACAAATCACAAATGTATCCTTAAGTATTGCTATTCAGTTTATATATGGCAGAGCTCTCACGGATTGTATTAGCTCAGCACTGGATCCAGACCACAGACTTATATGCCTATTAAATTATATTTCTTTTTTGATTAGTCTCTCATTTGAGGCAAACCACATTCATTCTTGATAGTTGCAGGTACAATCCTCCTCCTCATTCACTCAGGCCCTGATCTCCAAGATACTGAGCAGCTTCAACTCTCCCTAAGGCAATTGAAAACCACAATCACACGCGAAAGCTCATTTTAGTTGGACTGAAGTCAGCGCAAATTTTACAGCAGACCTCAGGGAAGGCAAGATCAGGGTTCAGTGACCCAACCAGCAATAGCTGAATAAATGTAAGAGATCTGGACTTAACCTCACATTCTTCTCTTACTAAAATCCAAGACATCTCATTAGCACCAATGAGCACATTCCTATATAGTGTCATACACTGGAACTCTCTGACAGTGGGCCTGATCCTGCTATCTTGAGTCATCATGGTATTACCTGTAGAAGTAATCCCATAGAAACCCACAGCAACTTGCACAAGTAAGGGCTGCAGCAATCACACTGTTATAATTAATTCCAAGCATTTTTACTATTTAGAAACTAAACTAGAAAATTAGACTCTGAACATAACAAAGGTTTTGCAAATTAGTTCATTCTACAGCTTACTTTCTTTCCCTCTAAATCAAACTAGAAGCCCACTGTGTGCCTGTCCTTTTTAATTAAATTACTAAGAACAATATCAATGGGTAAGCCATATGAACACTGTGGTGCTCTATATCAAAGCCTTCAAGCTACCACTTTCAGTAGGGCATGACGCACACCTTGCAATTTAAATGTGCAAATTATTAGACAGATTACTACAAAAAGAAATTTTTTCCCGTTCGTTTTCAGCATTCAGAAAAGGCTATCGCATCGAAGTTTTCAGCTCAGAAAGACGTAATTTTCCTTTCCTTTCCAAATCTGTAACATTTTCTCATGGTAATTATTTTTTTTAAATAATTACAATAATCTCATAAGCATTGGCTTATTTTGTTATTTTCATTTACATGTAAATACCTCTGGGATTACTTCTTTGAGAAGAGCACTAAATGTTGTTTGCTTGGTTTTCATTCTGAGTCTTTAAGTAGAAGGTTTATTTCAAGTTATTTGGCTGTTTTTATTCTGTAATCACACCATTTCTGCTATCTAGGGACAATCAGAAAGACTGGGTGATAACCTGCAGCCTGAATCACTTTGACATTTTCTCACAGGCACTCTAAAATCTTCTAATTTTTGAAGGCAGAAGCCAAAAAGGAAAGAATTCTCATTGGCACATCTGAGGCATTTTCCAAATTTTTGGCGAGGGAAATTCTGGATGTGTAGCTCACCAGAAAGCCGATAGAAGAGCCCACGGTTCCCACAGACACCGAGTACTCAGCACCCGGTTGTTACAAGCGATCCTGACATTTCTGTCCGGGCTTTAAGGTCGCTGCCGTGCACCGCTCGGGGCGCCGGGACGGCAGCGGTACCTCCGACCGCCAGTCCCCGCGCGGGGCCGGGGGGCAACACATCCCCCGCCACGGCTGCGCCCCGGAGGGCGGTATTTGCGCACCGGAGGGCGGCATGTGCCCCCCGGGGAAGCCCCAGCGCCACCCGCTACGGTCCCGCCCGGTGCCTCGCCGTGCAGCGGGGGCGACACAGCTCACCTGGGCGCAGCAGGCACCGCCGCTGCCCCCGCAGCTGCCATTTGTTGCTTGCGTTCGGAGGGAGATGCCCCCTCCTCCCCATCGCAGCTGCAGCCGCCTGATCCGTAGCAACTGGTCTTGCTAGATCTCAAAGTGGAAAAATCCTACGGCAACACACACGGCGTCTTCCCAGCCCTCCCCACCTCCACCGACCCCTTCCCCGCCAGCCCCGCTTCGCGCTTCGGCCGCCGCCCGCACACTGAACGGCGCGACCGACCTCCGGCAGCGCGCCCCGCACACGGCCGGGGGGCAGCGGTCAGGAGCCCTGGGAGCGGAGATATATGGGGGGGACGCTTTACTTTTCTCTCCCCTTTCTGATGCCGCTCCGGTACGGGACCGGGGGCCAGAGGTCTCAAATCCCTCGTTTGCTCCCAAGCGAGGGGGTGTCAGCCCCCTTCCCGCAGCCTCCGCCTCTTGATTCCCTCCCCATCCCCCGCTGCCTCGGCGGAGCTCCGACCCCGTCAGCCCCCAGCACTCACAGGCACCCGAGGTTCGCCAGCACGGGCAGGGGGAGAGAGTATCTCCGCTGGCCCTCGCCGATCAGTGCCAGGGAAGGCGGCACGGCACGGCACGGCGGTAGCCCCTCGGAGGCAGCACCGCTGCTTGCCTCCCCCCCCGCTCCCTTCCCGTCGAGTTTCCTCCCGGCGCTGCCGTCCCCCCAGCACGGCCGCGGGGCCCCGCAACTCACATCGCGGCGCGGCGCCTTCCCGCAAAACTTCCCGGCTACTGCCCCCGGCTGCTCCGCCCGGCTCCGCTCCGCTCGGCGCAACAGGCAGCGCAGCCTCACCTGGCGCGGGGCCGCCGCGCCATGGGAGCGACGGGCGGAGCCTGAGGGCGGCGCGGCCGGGGCGGCGGGGCCCGGGCACGGCCACCGCCCGCCCTGCCCTGCTGCCTCCGCCGGGCGGCTGTGCTGCCGCGCCGCCGCTCCCTCCTGCCCCTCCGCTGCGGCTGCGGGTACGGAGGCAGGCGGGCAGGGAGGGAGGAGAGAGCGGGGCGGGGAGGGAGCGAAGGAAGAGACCTCCCTCTCGCTCCCACGGCACAGCGGGGAGGTGCTGGCCGGGGCGGGTGATGCTGCCCGTCCCTCACTGGGGCTGACGGTGGCTCTCGCCCTCCAGCTCCGCGGGCAGAGTCGGGGCCGCCCGGTGGAGGCCAGTGCGCGGGCACAAGCGCTCTCTCCCGCGGGGTGCCGAGGGGCAGAGAGCCCTGCCTGCCGGGAGCACCGCAGCGGGCGCGGGGTGCCTTAAAGAGGGTGCTTCTGCTCCCCCCAGTGCCCGCCAGGTTCCCCAGCAAAATACGAATAAGGTTAATTGTTTTGGCAATCTGAATGAACAGCTGTCATTGCCAATGTATAATACTTGATTCGGCGGACATGTGTATTGTAGCATAGTTCACCTACAATAGGTGAACTTACCTGCGCCGAACCTCACCGACTGTTTGCGTTGATCCAGTTATTCAGACCCTGCTTTGGGTTTACCACGGTTCTTGCCGAGGCGACTCAGTTCTCTGAGAGGTGCCTCTGTGAAATGTGCTGTGTTGCAGCAGTTGCGTGGACTGTCAAAACACAGACTTGAAGGAACATCACCAGCTGGTTCCCTCTCACTCAAACGTGCATTCTCTGTTGTGCATTTTTCTACTCTGGCTCTGCAAAGTAAACTTTCTATGCATGTCATGCGGCAAAGAATTTTGTTGCCTATCTCCAGGTGAAAGCACCCGGGTAGATGGGTTTTAGAAAGATCCGTTTTTGCTTGGTAGCTGGTTTACTTTAAGGTGAAAGCTGCCTAAGATGCTGCATGGAACAGAAAATTAATTGGCTTGGATTTCCTCTTTTTTGTTGTTGTTGTTATTTTTTTGGTTGGTTGGTTTTTGGTTGGGATTTTTTGGGGGTTGTTTGGGGGTTTTTTGCCTCTAACTATACAAAGTGGTTTATCTCCATATAGGCCATTGTTAAAAAGAAACTGCTAAGTCAGAAGGACCTGTACTATGGCCACATACAGGTGGTCTTTCGAACTGGGGGGGAGGAAAACTTGAAACTAATACATTGCTAAATACCATTTTCCATCTGTGAGTCTCTAAACAAGTAAATGTTTACCTCCCTGAGTAATATGTCTGAATGATATTAGCAAGATAATGCAGGAACAGGCCTTTGTATTATGTCAAAACCTGCTCTTTTTGCTCCAAAGAATTATTGCAAATTGATTTATGAACACTTTCATCTGTGCCTGTCGTTTTACATTCTTATTAGTGTAAGAGGAAATAAAAAATGCAAAGAAACTTGATAAAAATCACTTTCGTCAGTTCCTTACACATTTCTCTCACTGACTGACTCGACCCAGCTTTGAAGACATAATCGGTTAAAAAATAAAAGCATAGTACATGAGCATGCATTTCTGCATGCAGTGTGTTGGATTGTGTCACAAAGCCAGTGAAGACAGACAGAAGAAGCCATGACTGGACTACCAGCCTTGTATTATTTGCAATGCGAAACAATTTTCAGGCTTTGTGAACTTTACTCCTTTAGCCAAAACTGACTCGGATTCATTTTAAGGCAGTAGGAAAGTATTAATCATTGCTGAGAACCCAAATCCAAAATCTAATGTGCAGGAGCCCTTTCTTAAAATTCGGTTTGTGCTCATATTTATACTGTTCAGTATATAGGTATCTGAGAACTGGGTATAGCACCCAGAATGGATGCATTTGGTTGCTCATCCCTGCAATACACTATATGACAAGCATTGCAAACCTCCTTGGAACAACTTACTACTCTTAAGTATTTTTAATGAAAAAAAAATTAGCAGATCTGCTTTTCATTTGGCTCAACAGTAAAAAAAACCCAAACAAACAGAACAACAATAACAACAACCAAACAAGCAAATAGGAGATTAAATAAAAATGTGGTAATTTCCCTTTAAAATTGAACCTCTAGTTGTAGTTTGCGGAATGAACATAGTTAACATAGTTAACTATCACAGCAATAAGAGACAACTGATCTTAGGTTGCATATCTTAATTTACCGCATTAGCCATGATGTTATTCATCGTCTTGATTTGAGTGTGATTGTTTGTGTCAAGGGAAAAAGAACCTCACAAAAAGATAGAAATACTTATTGTTGTTGTTGAAATTGCACCTTATAAAAAGTTTTTTGACCAGCTGCACATGAGTAACTGGTTTGCAGGCTTGTATTCAAAGACTCACTCCTGAGAGCAGCTAAGCATCTACAGGTTCAGTTGAAATTAATGGGTGTTCAGTATATCTCTGAAACAGACAAAGTGCTTTTTCTGGAGGAAAATTACTGTAAAGGGATGCACAGCTACTTGCTGTTAAAAATGTCACAGATTTTTAAGAACTGAAATACTGCTGATGTTATGATTGTTGTGTGCAGTAGAAAGACTGTATTATTATTCTAGGTGGAAGAATCTTAGGTCCTAGAACAAACCAACTAGCAGATTCGCTGACTAGCTTACTGGCGTCCCATGTCCATTTTACATAAGTAGAAGTGAAAGGATTAGTCCTCTGTTAGGAAGGAGTATGAGTTTAAAGGATAAGTAGAAGGTAATTTGATTGCCCCCAGATAAGAAAGAAAATGCTAATACTTGCTGACTTCTACACATAGTTATTAAAATTAGGGAGCATAAAATAACAGGGGATACCAGATGGTTCTTCAGTTTCTCTCATAAAATAATTTTGATAAGTGTTTATAAATATTTAGGACCCAGTAGTACCAACCTTTACACTAATATTTTTTTCCTAATGCCAAAAACTCTACATAATTCAGTGAGAGTTTGTGAGTAAGGATTATTCATACTAATAAGATTTTACAGGTTTAGATCCTTAAAATTTATAAACATTAACAAAATATTTCAATTGCTAAATTAAAGAATCATCTGGTACTCTCTATTCCTTTAGGCTTCCCAGATATTTATAGCTTTGTACAAAAATCAGCGAAGAATGCCACTTCTTTCACTGCTGAGATAAATTGAGTGACCTCCTCTTAATCCATTGACTAATATTCGTTTTACTAGACGATCAATTCTCTTCATAGACAACAATGGTATGCAATTAATATTCTAGATGTAGGTACATTAAAAAACTAAATCTCGCAACGGTCTTACTTCTAGTGGCACGTGCTTAGGAGTTTAGAGGGAATATTGTATTCATGGGCCAGAATGTGATTTTTATGTAGAGAACAGTGCAAAGACATGTCAGCAGCGCATTCTTCTTGGGATTACTCCATACTCCAAGGAAGGACACATGCAAATCTCAGAGCAGTAGTCTGTGTTGAGCCACAAGAAAAGCAAAAAGCATTAAGTTTTTCATCCTGGGAATAATAAAAGCAGCACAAACCGCAGTGTTCACACTACAGCCACATTCCTAAATTGGATACCTGATTCTGCTCTCTCTCTAGGCTGGATGGTACCAGCAGTCTTTATGCTCCTCTCAGCCCATACATACTGCTACTGCATGTAAAGGTGATGAGATTTTGCCCTGAGAAGATTAATAATAAATAAAAGTCATCTTTGGGGAGGGCTAGTACAAATCCTTTGTGTCTCCTAATCTTGCTTAAGCCCCGTGCTGGCAATGCACAGACCATCTTGATTTATAAACACTGCTACTCTCACAAGGCTTTGAGGACTGGGCATTAAACACTCTCTTCAAGAAGCACCACTAGTTTCTGTGTTCCTGTATTTGGCAGATTCTGTCATTTTGAAAGCTCTGTCTGATCTTGCACGTAGTCCCTTTTCTACGTAGCAAAGAGATGAACTGAATTATAGAGGAGAATTTCTGTTTTAAATAACAGAAGGTCCTTATACTGTCAGTAATTCATTAACTCTTAGAGAGAGAAACAGTGGTTGTAAATAAGCTCAACTAGTTCAGCTCATACTCCACCTAGCTCTGATTTAGAGAACAATATAAGTAGGGAAGTATATTTTTCTATATGCCATCCGTTACTGGAAACTAGTGTTTTAGTCTTCTCACAAAATAGCATGCATCTCTGGGATACTTAAGTACTGGAAAAAGAACCAGAGAATAAATATATTTAATCCTGGTCAAAACTGGTTAGTGCAAGTTAGGTCTCGTAAGATATACTTGTTGTGGAATTTTTGGTTATTTCGAAGATTTATGTAAAAGATTACAGGTCTGCATGAGAAAAGCAGATGCATTGATAGAACGTACTTGGACTTCTGCAAAGCAGTTAGCTTAATACCACATGACATTCTGATTTCAAGTCTTGCATTACATGGAATTAACAGGTCACCTATTGTGAGGATTAAGAAGTGTCTCACTGACAAATTTCAAAATGTAGCCTTTTAATGGGGAGATTTCATTCAATATGGGGAGTTTTCCCAGCAGAATCAGAAACAGTCTTCACCTAATACTGTTTTATATTATTTTCAGCAATCCAGGCCATGAGATAAGATCTTTGCTTTAAAGGCTTACATATGGCACAATTTTAGCATGGTAAATAAAGAAGATATATTACTTCTGCAGTGATTTGATTTGCCTGAATGATCACTGTCCAACAAGCAGCACACTAAATCCATTTTACTACAGTCCAAAACTGTAGGAATGCACACTGTGTCAGAGAGCAGAGACTCATGGAATGATAAAAAGTCATTACCCTAATCATCCCTAACATGAGGTCTCAGTACATTGCTATGGAAAGGACTCAGCACAGTCCTTGCGTGTTTCCAAAATATCAAGCACAGTTCTGGTGCCTGCACTTTAAAGAAGATGAGAAAATATTGGAGAAAATCCAAATATTTTGCATGTCTAGTACAAGTCTTGAGATGGGAGGCTTAAATAGCTGGACATATTCCACTTAAAAGCTTGAGAGGACACACGGAATAGTTAACAGCGGTGAGCTCTTCCACTTTTGCTGACAAAAGCATAACTAAATCCAGTGACTGGAAGTTTAAGGTTAGATGTAATCAACCTTGAAATCATATGCAATTTCCTAGCAGTAAAGGTAATTAAACTCTGGAAGAGCTTATGAAGGGAGGTGGTGCACTCACCATTGCTCTGTCTTGTCCTGGAAAATGGCTGTCTTTCCTAGATACAGCTTTACTTCAGCCTCTGGGAGAACTTCTAATGCACAGAGCAGACTCAGGGAGAGAAGGAGGGTCACATCAGGCTAGATCCCCTGGTGATCCCTCTAGCCTTGCATCCATTAGAACAATGCGACTGTGCAACAACTTCCATTATGGCTGAAACAGGAT
The DNA here is from genome assembly GCF_003984885.1 of Neopelma chrysocephalum. Taxonomy (NCBI): domain Eukaryota; kingdom Metazoa; phylum Chordata; class Aves; order Passeriformes; family Pipridae; genus Neopelma; species Neopelma chrysocephalum. The sequence goes on along the minus strand of NW_020897695.1, from coordinate 7,180,059 downwards.
GGCTTGAATTGCACCTTGTACACTCAGACATTTTCAGGTTGGCATTAGGGTAATAAGTATAATCAAATCCCATACTTGAGAGCTCCAGTTGGCTGCCTACAGCAGAGAGGAAGAATCTCTTCTCCACTCCTCTGAGAGATATTTGGCCTCATATATTCTGCAGCAGAACTTTTTCTCTTCCCTTGAACCTATTATTTGTCTTGCTGTAACCAGGAAGAGAGCAAAGCAATACAAAACATTATTTTAGACATCTGATGCTTGAGTTTGAATTAAGCCCAGGCCATGAACAGTAGAGATTTTAATAGCTCAGATTAGCAAGGATGCCAGTATTTTGCATGGATTTTTTCTGTGATTGTCTGTGCATGTCATGCCTAGTCAGCTCTCAAGTATTGGAGGTACTCAGGTACTCCTTTAGACACATAGCAATTTGGTTTCTTTAAGGACTAAAATACTGTGGGCTAATGAAAGGAGTTGTCTCAGCCTTGATGTACATGTACAAAATTTAATAGCCACCTATGTGCAGAACAGACTAGATGTTCTGATGATCTCTCTTGGCCTTAAATTTGTGAGGAAATATAAAACTTGTACATAACAACAGCCTCTACTTTTCAAGGAGTCCCAGGAATGCACATGGTTACACTATGAGTCACAAGCACCAAACAGTCTCCAGTACCACTGGTCAGAGAGAGACAAACTCACTGAGAATTCAAAAACCAAGCATCTCCCACCAAAATTTAAAAATATGCCTGCACAAAATATTGCCAATTTCTTGCAAGTCTTTGTCTTGCATGCATCAGAAGAACTTCTCAGAGGTATCTGCCTTTAGTAGAAGAGAACTAGCCTCCCAGCTTCTGCCATCAGTAGTCCCTTCCTGCCAGAACTACTGGAGAGAAAGACAGCTTGGTCATGGAAAAGCAGCTTTCTGCAGACTTCCAGTCCTAACCTATGAGGTGTTCAATCTTCATGACAGGTGAGGGCGCTCAGTATGCCTGCATGAGAACTTGGATATTTAGTACCTTCTCTGGCAAAACGTTTATAAACACACCATTGTGTTTTGGTGTAGTTGCAAGATGCAAGTGGCTCCATCCAGGAAAACCATTACCGAATAAATGTAAATTAGCTGTTTTTCTGTGTAGACTGACATAATTAGAGATAACTTATTATTAACCTCTTACATAGAGAGTTATGGATTTCACTCAGACTGGTGAAACAAGATAGAGAACACATGTACATGTATCATGTACATGTATCATACTAGTATAGACATCTATACAAGTTAATGCCTCTGAATAATGTACTTATAAAAAAAGTGTTATATTAATCGCTAATAAGTGTGATGAATAGTGTGACACTGCAAAATATTTATAAACAAACAGAACCACCATGGTATTACAGATCCCCAAAACATTTCCATCTGGAAGCCTACAAAATCACAGGAGATATAGCTTCATATACTGCTTATCATCACAGAAAGTGAATAATTTTATTGCTGCAGAGTAGGAGAAAAGGACACATTATAGCCTCAGCTCATCAAGATATTTGTCTCAAATTTATCACAGGTTTCTCTTAAACTACAGTTTTATTTAAGAAATGAGCTTATGTCTTTTAGTATATGGACAGACTGCAAATGATGTTTTCCAAGCAAATCCTCTATTGCATAATCTTTGCTGTCATTTTTAATAGCCAGAAGGAAAAAAGAAGTTTCCATAAACAATCATTGTTTATGATGGGACATTTAAGAAACAACCAGCACCATCACAGAATCAGTTTTCAGGGTGTCTGGACAGAAAATGAAAAACTTTGGAGGATTTATTATCTTCCTAAAACAGAAAAAAAAGATTTTTAAAAGGTAGTCCGGCAACAACTAACAATAACATAACAGGTATTCATTTCAGCCATCTGAGACATGCAGATTTGAGACATTGTTTAGAAGATATTTCTTACCTTATGTAGAATAACATGATAACTTATAAAACTTGATTGCTCTGGAAGAATTCCCATGGTACCAAGGATCTGCTATCTTGAGTCTTTTAGAATAATCAGCTTGATTGATTGATTTCAGGTTCAATTTTTTAAATTGTGTCTATTATTGTTATGTAGAAAACTGTTGTCTGAATTCACTGGGATATTGTGCGTATTTACTGAATCTGCATTTTTGCCATACATTTTCATGGTATTTTACATTAATAGGAACAGAAGTATGAAGTGCCCCAAAGAAACTGCCACCCTAAGATCCTAATCCTGCAGGTGTTTACATATCTACTCAATATTATGCACCAAGAGTACTGACATTGACTTCAACTGAGCCTTTTAAAGGTTTTAAAGTAAACTGTGTGTCTAAGTCTTTTGTTGAGTGACACTTTTAACAATACCTACAGGCACATCGAGAGAACAAAATATATAGGTTAAATGATACCTCATGCTTAGGCACCTAGATAAAATGAGAAGGTATATGCAATTTACTTTCAAGGTAAATCTTACTCACAAGATGAAAAGTGCTACATAGAAGCAGTTATTACTATAAGATCTCTATTGTTTTTCTGCAGCCAGTTTGTTGGGAAAAAAAAAGTACTTTTATCTTCCCTGAAATTGTCTCTCAAGACAAATATGTTATGGGGTAACAACAGGTGTGCTATGTTATAGAAAAATATGTTATGGTGTAATAGCAGGTATTACAGGGAAAATTACATTATCTGTAACAACATATATATGGATGTTCTATGTATGAAGATTTTCTTCTGTTCTCAGCTATCAGACATCCCTTGTTACTACTCTTGGTTGTGGAACATCAGAGAGGACCAAGATTGAAATCCTAAGAAGATGTGCACTTTCCCCAGCCCCTGAATGAATTAAACTCTGAAAAGAAGCTGATGGAGATTTAACACAGTTTGTGATTCTTATAATTACTTTCACTTTTCACCAGTCTCTGTTTTTTGAGAATTCCACAGAAGACAGTCCAGTGTGCACCCCCCACTGAATTAAGTTTTGCCAGTACAAATGGGATGGAGAAGCACCAAAAAAGAACCAGAGCTCAGGAGCAAATGACAAGCATGAACACTGTCTTTCTGTTTTTTAGGAAGTGGGATAAGCATGACTTTCTGCAAAGAAGCCAACTAGGGGATTTTTTGTTACAGGGCACCAATTTTAGGCAAATCACCAAAGCTGAAGTTACTGACTCCTGATAGATAACATAGAGATCCAGAAGAAAAATGGTAAAACAAAAGTTCAATATTTGAAGCATAAGTGCTCATTTCTTCGGGCTGTCAATAAGATCAGACATATCTGCTCTTGTTTAACTAGTCAAGTACACAAATCCTGACTAGCCCTCTATTGTGTTGAAAGGCACTAAAGGCTGCCATCCAGACTGTTTAACTCAAATAAACATTAGATCCCACTTAAAATCAGTGGTCTGCCAAGAATTCTTTCAGACTCAGTGAAGTATCTGAAGGTGTTAGTCATACTGATCATTAGTCAGAGGGGAATAATTGCCCCAGACGCCCAACAGGCCAGAGAAAATGCCCCATGGTAGCAGGGTTTTCTGGTTGAAGGGAATGAGTTTTCTCCCTCTCTGAAAAACAGCTGGAGCTTAGAGCCTCTTTATTTTCCTACCATATTTTTAAGGGAGTCAATTATCCTGTGGCATATTCATTTAAATTAATTTAAATTGTAAATAAATAAACAGGATTAGACCAAGGATTTGGCCTGACTCTTGTCAGCTTGGGATAAACAGTGAGACAAGGTCCCCAAATACTACTACTGTCAGCTAACAACTTGGTTCACGAAGAGAACAGTCTTGTGATGATAGTCATATTAAAAGTGCCTAAAATCATTAGAATTAATTTTAAAGTGGTCTCTAGGAAGCAGCTGGACAGGGACTTAAAGGAAGATAATGAGAGAGAGAGAGAGGGAGAAGTGAGAACATTGAAATGGACTGGTTAATAAAATATAAATGCAGACAAAGCTTTGCAGCTGGGGTTCTACACTAGCATTTAAAAATAGCCGTACATATTATTCTGTTGCTGAACCTATATCACTTTAAGTCTTTTGGAAACATATTAAAGTTACTTGAAGAGGGACCATTTTCAAAAGCTCCCTGGAGTTATGAATGATAATTAAAAAGAATTTCATTGTAAATCCTTCTGTCTAGTTCAACAGTATTATCTGCTTACAGACAACTCTCAGAGGGCAAAGTCACAGCCTTCATCTTGCAAAATTATTGTCCAGTGATGATGCATTTTCTTGGGCTTACAGTAACATCAAATCTTATATATGGATGTTACACTGTCAGGACAAAATCATCAACTACATCATTGTTTTTACTAATGAGGCATTTCTGATATAGCATTATTCATCTAAAATCAAGGACTGACCCATTTCAAAAGTCAAGGAGAACAGGGAAGAGTCAGCTGTACTTCAATTTTCCATTTTAGGACAAATATTCTGTAGATCATACAGAAGCATTATGAAAATATATGTAAAGATGAATTTGAGGGAGATGAGTGGTTGGAAACATTTAGATGGAAAGATCTCTGTGTATATATGAGTTCAGAAAATCATGATCTCGGAAATAAGATGATTCAGTAAAAAAGCAGGGTGGAAAGAAATTCTTTAATTAGTCTGGAACAGGATACTGAAAAAAAAACCAAAACAAAACTAAAAGAGAACTGAATTTGAAGTTCTTATTAGTCATCAGTGAGTCAAGACATGTATCTGTATCTGACCTACAAAGAAACAGATTCTTTAAGCAGCATACTGTTGTTCCCCGTTGGGCATGCTAAACTGTGCTGCATTTTAGAACAGCATCTGCCCTGATGCAGAGGCAGGCCTGTGCAATTTTCTTCCATTTAAGCCTTCAAGACAGAACTGAAGTGAGATCTTTATCTTTTCTTCACTCTTAAGTCAAGTACTGATTTACATCCTCTTCCTTGTTTCCTGTCCCTTATGTTTACACACAAGAAGAGGTTGGGCAGCACTTCCTAAACGCACTGAGGAATCTCCTCATAGAGAGGTTGTGTGTGCAAATATTGTGCATGCTTTTGAGAGTGAGTCAAAATATGGCCCCTGTTACCACAGAACAGTAATGAAACAACATGTTTATTCTTATGAGGGGTGCATAGGCTCTTCCATGTTTCTTACAGTTTGGTTTGAATTGTTGTTTGCATTATGAGCCTATTAGTTCAGGGGTTTAAAAGGGCCAAGCAGCTCTGCTTCAGGCTACTATTTGGCACACAACACCACCAGTACAAGAGTAATAGTTTATTTCGACAGTTTAATAAAATTCAATAGCTCAACTGTTGCCCAGCTCAAAGACAAGCAAAAATGCATGTGGAGGTTTTTGGATTTTAGAAACTGTACTCAGACTGCACAAGGCATCTTTGCCTTTAAAGCTAACTACACAAAAAGATGAGAGTTCCTAATTTGAGGTAATTGCCTTGCCAAATTAGGCAAGAAACTTATTACAATATTGGCTGACATACTAGTAGGTAAAAATGATGTTCAGAGATAGCACAGTAAACAGTTGAAATTCAATGGAATTTGGTTTTAAATATCTACTGATGACTTAATAACAACCTGAGTCATCTGATATGGTAGGGTAAAACGATGAATTGAAGCCTGTGCTCCTTTGTAAGGTGTTTTGAGATGTGTCAAAGAACGTTTCACATCTAAGTACACGTAATTATTATTTGTGGAGGTCAATAAAAGCTAAGTCGGTCCTAGAAACTGTAATGGTTTATTTGTACAAAAACTGGTATTTTATGGGTCTAGGGTACTACATGTTTGTGGGAGGGTTTACAGATTCATCAGGGGGTCGGCCTATTACAATTGGGGGTTTTACAGAGATGAGGTAAAGGGGAAAACCCAGGTTTACAAATTTTGGGGTCTTAACACTTACACCATAGGGGAAAACCCACTTTATCTTAGGGGAATTACGTGGGGGAAACAGGTAACACAAAAGGAGAGATAAAACACAATAGGTCTTCAGCAGATGCTTGATAACATCAGGGTATGGTCTCTCTGGCTTGGGCAGGGCATTCCACACCGGTGATGTCCCATTTGCTTCTTAAACTGAGTTTTTTTCCCCAACTCTGGTAGCCCACGGCCTTTTGCTGAGACCACTCAAATTCCTTTCTGCAGATATATGAATTTGGGATCCAACAATTATTGTTTAATAAATGTATAATTCACTTAGAAACTAAACATTTTTGGTCATGACAGATCTAAATCTTCCAAAGTACTGATTGAGTCTAAAATTATTTCAAGAAAGATGATTTTGAAAACTGTTGCAACATATATATAAGAAACATTATACGAAGCAAGCATAAACTTGACTAGAAATGCATTTTCCTTTCTTTCTTTTCTTTTCTCTTTTTTCTTCTTTTCTTTTCTTTTCTTTTCTTTTCTTTTCTTTTCTTTTCTTTTCTTTTCTTTTCTTTTCTTTTCTTTTCTTTTCTTTTCTTTTCTTTTCTTTTCTTTTCTTTTCTTTTCTTTTCTTTTCCTGTGACAGTTATTCCCTATGTTTTCAGAGAATGAAGTACATTGGGAGGTATAACGCTAAAAGCCTTGCAATTGAAAATTTTAATTTAGAGGCTTTGAATCAAATAATCTGATGACTCATGAAAATGGTAATACTCCTTAACCAAAATTGTGGTAAAAGACTTGTTCAGAGTCGATCTAAGTCTCAGGTCACCAAACAGGCCCTGTGGGGGAATCACCAGCCTGGGATCCAAGTGTACACTTCTCCGCACTGCAAATGAGTGGTCACAGCTTGGGGCTATTGCATGATCATTTTCCCAATCCCAGCAAAAGTAGAGTAGTGAAGAACACCAAGTTCTTCTCTCATAAGCCTTGCTTACCCATTGCTCATTTATACAACCCTTCAAACTACGCAATTTGTGGCTACTTCAGAGTATGCATGTCCTAACTGCCTAAGTATTCCTGGGCAGACTTTGCACTTCAGCTGCCCTGGCTCCCATGCCATCAGCAGCACAGAAACTAGTTACTTTAAAGCTAGAACAGCTCTGTCAACATCAGCTACAGCCACTGTGAACAACTCAATGCTTTCATGAACGCTCGGGATCTAGCAAATCCTATTTGCTGCCTTTAAATAAGGGGCTGATTGGCATAGTGGCAGCAGACACAGTGGAACAAGAGAAGCATTTCCATTGTCTTTCTGGAACATGATGGTGACCTCTGAAGATCGAGATCAAATTGGAGCAAAAGAATGTAGCAAGGCTGCATGTTTTCTTCCACTTCTTCAGAAAAATAAAGAAATATAAAATTCTCTTAGTTCTGCTGACTTCAGGAAAGCTGTGACAGCCTATACCAGTATCTGCAACTGGTAGCTTTCATAAGCATTGAAACACATGCACAAAACCCCTGCATTTGTGTTTTGGAGGAAAATTCTGTATAGAAAAAGGTGGCATATGTTTTATGAAACGGTACCATTTCTACTGGCTGTATACCTTTTGCTCTGTATTGGTGGAAGAACTGTCATGTGTGGACACATGCTCTGCTCTCACATCCTCAGATTCCTTCATGGGATGAAGGAAAAGGAAGTACTCCAGCTCAACTTTTTCAAAGTGTGTCTACCTTCAAATCTCTTTGGCATTCACAAACAGGCTCCTTTACAAATACCTGGCAATTGTATCCATATCTATTTTTAGAGTTGTCTAACACACTTCAAAAAGCAGGAAGGAATGCAACAAAAACAGGGCTACCATGTGTCACTTCCTTTAAAAAACAACGCTTGAGTTGCCATGACTTACTACTTTACTGCTCACAAGATGGGTGGTTTCCCCCTTGAGATTTTTCTAGCCACTGATCTAGTGAAATTTAGTCTCTCAAACTATATTTGTTTCAGTTTCTTGGAAATGGGAAACCAGGCAATGGTGGTACAAGAAACACACACTGTTGGACAGAAGATAGAATATTCGAGAAACATGAGCTCTGTGATACTCTTACCTGGGACAAGTGCACGACCTGGGAAGGAATACCTCGTGCTGTAATGTCTTACATGACATGAAGCCCAAAAAGGCTGCTGAAAGAGAGTGACCCTGCAACAGTTTAACAAAGATTATTGCATTTTGACTATTTGACTCCTCATATTTAACACACAATGTGTTCTGCTCTCTGTGGACTAGTTATGAACTAGTTTGGCCCTGTTAAAAGAGGTGTTGGGATAGTTCACAATCTTTCCCTCTAAGTGAACATAGGATGAGGAATAGCTCTTCCACATCTGTAAAAAGTCATGGGACTTTTGATCATATGAGAGAAGAGGACTAGCTAGGAAATGAAAATGGGTCTTTAATGCAGAAGAGGTATTTCAAAGAAATCTTTAATTTTCATGCTGTCCAGGATGATAACAGAGCTTGGATGTCATTTGAAGCTGCTCTGGGATATGTCATAATGAACAGAGATTAGCTGTTATATTCAGCATTTGTTTTGGTATCCTCAATATCCCATAAAATTCTGATCTTTATCAAATTGGGCTAGAAGGAGAAGCAAACGAATAAATCTATTTTTATTATGATTATGTTATACAAGTCAGGGATTAAATAAATGTTAAATATAATGTGTGGGAATACTAGCTAATCATCTTCCAACCATAGGAGTAAGTATTAAGAAGTAGACTGTGGAACTGTTGTTCAAAGAGATTATTTTTCTTAAACTTATAGCAAGTAGAATAGCCATTTTTTATTAGTCATTAGTGCCACCCATTACCACGAGTGCTTAGTCCATTTCTTACACAGAATAGCTATTGAAAATGCATTGTCAGCTTTAACCTAGTATGCCCTAAATGGTTTGGGATTTGGGAAATGCCCTGCACTTCCATGTCCTAGGGCCACTGGGGAGATCAGCAGAGATTCATAAAGGGAGATGCTGGCTGAAATCCTCTGTAGTAGGTTTAGGTCTTGCTCTTAGCCATGAGCTTTGTTACTGTTTAAGGTGTCCTGCTCTGTGTTCACATTCCATCTTGCAGTTAGAGCAGGGTGGGCTGTAGGATGTACATTCATATGTGCCTTTCTTCTATTCTTACCCCATGAATTTTTATTACTGGTGCTGGAGAGATGTTTTGACCTATTTTTGAAACTGGACATGTAGAGATGTATTTTGAAAATGTGAATCTAGATAATAACCATGTATGATTAGGAGAAAGAATGAGCACCACAGAATTAAATACCCAAGAGTTGCTATTTATTATACTCCTTGCCTCTATCCTCAGTGATGTCTACTAAATCACCTGGCAGGAAACCAGGTGGAGAACTGCTCTGGCATGTGGGCAGCTGTATGGCAAGGTGCCTGACATCCAGGAAATCGATCTCTCCTTGGTACTTACTGCATCCACAAACTAGTCTCATCTCAGGGATGGAAGGAACAGATTCGGTTCCAAAATCTGAACTGGCAGAAGGCTGTAGTCTAGCAACAAACAACCGTAGTCAACATTATACCAGGAGTATTAGTGACAGAGGCACAACTCTCCAGTTTTGGCTGGGCCACTATCCTAGTTGATATATTTCTTCACAGGTGAAGACATGTCCTGTCTGAATTAGGCAGATGCAGGTGTCCTGAGTTCATCTTTGCACCTTTCTTTACGCTTTTCTCCACAATAACTTGTTGTGGGTAAGGTTCTGTAAGACAGTATTACTAGTTAAAAGTAGCACCATAAGTAGAACAGATACTGGGATATCTGCTGCAGAAGGAGCAGTCCTGAACAAACTTTTTATGTTCATAGCAGAGAAGAAAGAGGACTTCGAAAATTTTAGTCACCGAATATTGGAATCTCTTTTGCAAAGACTGATCATGTCATACTATAGCACAAACCTTCCTTGGAAATCCTGCTGAGAAGACACCTAAGAATGGATGCATCTCTCTGCATACTACTGCAATAGCTGCATACAAGAGCATAAACACAATTTAGCTTGCATGTTTACAACATTCAAATTCACTGACCTAGCATTTCTAGGGGAAAAAAAAGAAAGAGACAAAAAATTGCAGGTCTTCCAATATTGAGCTTTCAAAATCACTATTTTCTAACGGTGACATAACTGTGACATTTTGACATTGATATAAGGCAAGTTGCCTGATAGTATTCTAGGCTAAGCTGTACAGAAGAGAGGTATAATCATGTCTAACATTGGTGGCTGCCAGCTCCATTCTGTATGTTCAGTTCGATTATTGCATAAATTGTTAAATTTTATTAAAGCAATATTTAAAACATGACATAAAATATTTAATTTTAGAAGGGGCAGCTTACACAGAATATATTTCATAACATATACCTAAAGCTCAGAATTAAAGTTCAATATTCCATATAAATGATGGGGAAAAGCCCACAATACCCATCCTCTGAGTATTGTCAGAATTTATGGGTTGATGCTAAGCCTGTACTAATTTTGTGAAACATTGATCCTACTTCCAGCTATAGTAAAAAAACCCCATACAGACATGAGTATATGTTAATAACCTGAAAAAGGTAAGCATAAAAAATGGGGTTTACATTGCTTGATATGTGTAAAATCTAAAAATTCAGTAGCAGTTCAGACATTAAACTTTATTTTTTTGCAAGTTGTAAGAATAAGATAGATTTCAGTTTGAATTCCTCATTCATAATTTAAATAGGTTATTTGAGTGAGAATCTTTGCAGAGAGTGACTGTTAGAAACAACCAGTCATTAAAATGGGGTCATGAAACATAAACCTTCAGAGAAGGAACTGGTATGCTTCACTCCAGGAAACCATGCTGCTCAGATTGTTTATGTCTGAAATGATATCTGTTTGCAGGATTCAGATCAGTGAAGAGGAGCTATAGTGCCTTCTCTTTTTTTCCAGCCCTATCTGGCTGCCACTGTGTCTGAGCTGTCAAGGAACAAATGCTCTGACTTCATCTTGCATGCTCTTTCCTCTGTATTCTGACAATGTCTCTCAGGTTCAGAGATGTGTCAACCCCATTGTAATGATTGTTGCTAAAGCGGATGCACTGAGGAATTAAACGTGGAGATATATGTTAAAATTGGTTTTCCTGTTTGTCAAAGGTGCCAAGCCCCTGAAAGAAATCTGGAAAGAATAAGCACATCTGTAATGGTTGGAGGTGGGTTTTTTTCTGCTTCTACAGATAACACTTCATATAAAGCTAGCCCTCTTCACTATGGTTTTCTTATCAGACAGAATCTTACCACTAAAACAGTTGCAATCAGAAGTCTAATTGCCTTTCAGAGGAGCAGTGGGATTGCATGAAACAGAATCACTTAATTTCTAGTTCATCATCCTAGCCTAACATCTTCAACATTCCTGTATTATTTTCTAAGTGTTTGCACCATCTATGTTAATAAAGATGATCATGTCACAGTCAACAAGCGAAAACAATGTCTTCAGGAGGAATGGTTTCTTATGAATGGAAAATGCTTAATACATATGCATCCATCCCAGGAGTCCAACACCCTTCCTTAGGAAGAGCTTGTAATTGATTTCATTCAGAAAAGCCTTTGGGATCTCTATTACATAAATTAGGTTTAGTGGGAAGGTTCTGTCAATCCAACAGTTTCCCTAAAGTACAATTTTTAAGCCCTCCATTGCTCTCACAGGGATTTGGTTATTATTAAAAAAAAAAAAAGAACAAAAAGGGAAAGAGAAAAAGGATACCAGCTCATGCAATTTAAATTAAATGTCAGCTCCAGTTGACTTGACCTACACTGCAAGGGTGGTTCTTTTCAGAAGGCTACTTTGCAAATTTCAGAGAAAAATATCGTGAGCTGATCTTTGGAAACATTTCCACAACATTTCATATACGTCTCACCATCCATAGTTCATCTGTAGTCATATACCTCCTTAGCAGCTCCTGACTGAAAGTCAACTTGATCTCATGCCTGCCCAGCAATGTAAATGCTGCTAGGAAAGGGCATGGCATGGGGCTTGATCTAAACTCTTGATGAGTTATTGTTCTGGGAAGACAGTTTATCTGAGATGTGTTTTAAGTTCTTGACTTGGTTTTTCCAACAGTTCAGTAAGAGTCTGACGCCGTCTCTAGGCAGAGATTTGGACCAGCCTGGCTGTGGTCCAAGGGAGTCAGTGTCTGAGCTGAACGCTTCCCTATGTGTCACATCCACAGATTAAGCCGCCTTAGGCTCAGGCCAAACTGAAGTGCTCTTTAGAGAAGAGCCTATATTTGGCTTCCTTCCTGACCAACATGGCCCAAGATAGCCAAGATCATGTTCTAACCCAGACTGCCAATAACTGTCCTGAGTTAAGTAGAGCATCAGTGCTCCAAGCCAAGGCTAGACTACAAGGAAAGAGTAAGTAAGGGTAACAAAACTCAGTGGGATTATGACTGCTACCAAATCCTGGCCTCTGTGAGGACTACATGGCTATTCCTGTTGAAACTACAATTTTCCCTTAACATGGAAAAAGGACAAGAAGCAGTTGATACTGTGTTTGGTACCCAGCAATAACATTGCAAAGGGGACACCAAGACTTCGTCCACTGCCGAGTTAGAAGTCCTGCACCAGCTAGAGACAGAACAGCACTGAACTCTATTGTACACAGACACAGTAGACAACTTTGACAATGAATAATGTTTCAAAGGAGGTGAAGTACTTTTCATTCTCGTATTTAGTCCAACCAGCTGAAGTCAGTGGAAGCCGAATTAGCTCATGCACTTTCAAATGACTCATCACTCATGCATTTGCTCTGTGAAGTGCATCTCCTACTGCTCTATTCCATGGAGGCACAGTGCAATGAGGGCAGTACTCAAGAAAGAAGGCAGGTATCCGAATTTCCCATGCTGTTTTCTCACTACCCAATACATCCTGTCTAGGATCTTGCCCATGCAAGTTACTGCAGTGTCACTGATTGTGGCTGGTCTATGCTGAGTTACACAAGACTAAGTTATATGGAACCTCAGGATAAATGAGCAATTGCCTACATAAAATTTTTAATTTGAATGTTAATGTAATCTTCTATGCAGCAGACAACACTCAAATCAGATTTTCTTAAAATTTTCTGTTGTTGGAAATATATACACAAAAAAAGCACCTTTGTAAATAAGATCTTAAATCAAATGGGAAAATTCACAGGCCGTTCTCTTTAATTAATTTGAGCATCACTAATTTCAACTAAATTCTCCTAAGTAATTATGGTAACAGCACTTAAAAATAATGTTCCTGTGAAAAGCTTTGCTAATTCAGAAAATGATCAGAATTAATGTTACTCATTTTGCAAAGAGGAAAGAAGATTGTATCTGTTGTGGCACATGCAGAAAGTTCTAGTCTATTAGCAAACAAGATCAAAAATTACATCATTAACACTGGCTGAAACAAGTCAGATTTTGATATTTAAAAATTATAGGTCTTATGAGATCCTTAAGAAGAAAAGGGAAAACAAAGCAAAAATGATGTGTACTCACAATGGGAGGGAAAACTATCCTTCATAATACTAGTAGACAACTGGTTAAGTTGCAACCACTTTCACATTTTATCATTGCTATAAATACTTCTTTATGTTTTATTAAATTAATGTCACACTGGCCAAAATTATCTTGCCATCATGACAAGCAGCTGCTGGATAACTTGCATTTTTAGTTTCTTCCTCAAATTTCTCACAGGTTAGCTTCCAGGCTCTTCTGATTTAATTCTACACATTGTAGATGCCTCTGGCTTTGGTCCAGTAAGTAGAAAAGTTTTTTTATTTAACCTGCTGATTTTTTGATTTTCTATCAAATGTCATTGTGTGGCTGTACTTCAGTGAGCCCCTACAGAAATACAGTTTCTGCAAGAACAATGCCATGCAAAGGGGAGCTAAAGCATTAGAAACTTCTCCTGCAGTGACTGAGGAGATATTGAAAGAACAGCTTTCAACACAAGTCTATACTCTTTTGCCCTTACATGAGTTCAGCATATCCAATGCAATTGATTTTGTGATGATTTTGTTTCTTTTATCAAGGATCTGATGTTCTTCCTAGAGTGTAATTCCATTTTGTTGATCCATTGGGGAGAGTTGTTCATGCAAGGAGCCAGTCTGTAAACATGTTTCATTAGATGGTCTTGGCTGACTGTCAGTGGTGTTTGTGAGATAAAATATATAGATTTATGTCTGTAAGAAGGGTTAGTCTGTAAGTGGACTTAATATACGCAACCATGGAGTTACAGAACATTCAGTTGCACACACTCAAAATGCTGAGTATGCTGTCAAAATATTCCTTAGTTAGATTCATAATCACAAGTTAAATCCATTGTTTCATATATTAATCTGCTACGAAACAAGAAGGTGTATAAAAATAGCTCCTGCAGCATTGTAACTACCTGTTGCCCACTATGACTATGCAAACTCAGCTAAGCATAGTTAGGGTCCTGCCTTCTTGGACGATACTCATCTTTGTCCCTGGTCTTTTGGGGGTTGGTAAAATAGGGTTACTAATCAATTTTACTTAGAGGCTATTGACACCACAGTCATGATTAGACCTGTTCATTTATTCTCTATTTCTGTTCATGGGCACCTGGTATTTATTAGCAGTCTTTAAAGAGTCTAGACTATACAGTCGAGTAAATATCACAGGAAGGAAGGAAGTATGTAGGGTTCTAAAGGGAAGAGTAAGATGGCTAATTTTAGATATCTCTATCATTAAACATGTAAATACTATATGTAGGTTACTTGTCTAACACTTCTTCCAGAACCTACAAATCAAAAGAAGATTCTGACCTTTATTTTTTTCTGTAGAAAACTTCTAGGTCATAAAGGCGTGTATATGGGGCACTTTCTGTTTTTAGTCTATGTTGAAATCTATGTAGTGTTGAGAATCATCATCATGGCTAGCCTTCGCGAACGAAGATTTAGGAAGGCTCTATCCACATTTGTTGCAAGCATGCTGGTGGCTAATGAGGCCAATACGAGATAGACATATCCGATTGCAAGAGGCAGTGTTGAGAATAATAGCATATGGAAAGACAAAGAGGTTTGAGGTTGTTATGGTCTTAACATACCGCAGTATTCACTTCTAAAATTGATTTTTCCTTTGCTTTTCTTTCTGATATCAACTAGAAAATTAGATACTATGGAGTGAGCAAGATAAACAGCAAGAATTCTGATCTTCTTCCTCATTTAGAAAACTGAGATCACTTTTCTATTGGATTGCATATGCTGGTTTTCAAGTGTTTCTCAGAGCAAAGAAAAAGCCCTAAAAAGTAAGTATCTCTCCGAAGCACTTTCTAGCAAATTGGATGGCAGTACAAGATTTCTGCATTAAATTTAGACATAAGTATCAGAAAGAAAACGTAATATAAAAAGATTTCTCTTTTAAGTATGTTTATATTTAGATACTGCTGGAAACTTCAATCCAGTTAAAAAAAATTTGACACTAGGCTCTCAATTGACTTAGGCTAACATTGATATATTGCACTTTGTTTAAAGAAAAAATAACTGAGTTGCTGAAAAGATGAATACTGTATCTTTGCCTTGTTGTACTACAGTATAGGGGACTAAGCACTCACAGAGTATGCTTAGATATTAATTTTTGGAAAGATTATCTAGAACATAGCCTTTCCTGGTTTGCACCTGATTAATTCCAAGGCTGAATACTGAAATACTTTCTTAGGCAACATTAGCACTAAATTCTGAGATAGTATTTAAGAGTTTGAAACCAGATTTGCAAAGGCATTTAGATACTTAAAGGTGCAGATAGGTATCAAATAGGATTTGCAAAAAAACTTGTACAAGATCTGGGACTAGTTCCCTTTGAGAAGTAATGTATATTAGATGTCAAACAAACCTGGTGTTTTGGAAATACCATTGGGCATTTCCATGCAAAATTAGGTGCCTAGGGATCTTCAGAAGTTTTATTGTTTGCCTTCCATCTGAAATTACTTTAAAATCTATCTCAGATTAAGAGAGATGAAACAGATATAAGAAATTAATATATCAAATTAAAAAAAAAAAGGTGTGACAACCTGTAAACATCCGACACGTAAGTTCTGGATGTTCACATTTTAAACTACTATCTACACATATCTCATGAACTATGAGACCAGGAGGGTGTAACATATACAGATAATAGATTACCTGACTTTACAAGGCTGTTTATAAGAACGCTTCTGGTTTGACTCGGCATTTGAAATATATTTATGGCACACAAGCTCCTTTTCAATTGCAAGTCAAGTACAGCTATGTGAACTATTACATTTTTCTCCTGCTGAAATCCAAAGAAATTAAATTGCTGCCTTGAGCCATGTTTTGAACTACTAACTATTGCCACTTGAACCAAGAAAAGCTTTAAAACTTACACTGCAAGACTTCTCCAGAAGCCACAATATCCACCTCCAAGCCACCAAGTCAGCTGGTGATGGGAACATTTTTTTTCAGGTTGCCCCACAGGTATTTACCTTTCAAGTCAGTCACTGCTGAGTTCATTGTGTGTTGATCCTACATGAGTACAACCGTAGGTCCCTAGCAAGGATTTACAAGAAATGCTAGTGTGCCTAAAACGTTAGTGTGCCATGACCATGCACATGAAACAGCCCTGAGCATAAAGACTTGGCAGATGAATCTTGCTGTGTCCCTGTGCAATGAGATAAAAAAATCTTTGCCTTTCAGCTTTTGTAAATCAAACAAAGAAAACCAAGACAGATTTCTTTTGTTCTGTAGTATTATGTGTGTCAGTGCCATGCCTTTCCCAGTTTATTTGTTGTGATTTATATTTTCAGAAAGTGTATATTGTGCTGCATGAGGAATGTCTCTGTTGAATTGAATTCCTTGACTGCGGCAACTCTAGATGAGCTCAGTATCTTAATCTGATGGTGACTTCTTGTTTTTATAAAACCAGTGTGTACAGTGGCTGCACTACTTATAGTAATTAATTTTGGCCTCATCCTGCAAATTCTTCATTCTGCAGGAATTGCCAGGAAAAAAAACTGTTGCATATAATAAACGAAAATAATACCCTACAGCAAGTTTCTATTTAAATATTGTGCCACAGGTCAAAGTCTCCTTTAGTTGTATGAGTTCAGATAAAGCACCAAGAAGTTCAAAAGAAGCAGGAAGATTTTTCTAAAACTTCAGCAAGGCTTCTGTAAGCACTGGCATTAATATACCTAAAGATGACTCAATATCCAAGGTGGCTGGAAAACCACTGGTTCTATCTGCAGATCTCTCTGATGAATGTGAAAGAAGGGCATCCATGGAGGATGTGAGAAAAGCAGAATACAAGAATTAAAAGATCAGAAGTGGCCTGAGTTCCTGTGACTGGGAATCTAGCAGAGCTGGGCTCTGGCAAAATATTCTCTAACTGCAGTGTTCATACTAAATGCTAGCAGAAATTGGCCAGCAGGCAGTACCTGTGTAGCAGACCAGGGGAAAAAAACCTGAAACTTGTATGGCCAGATCATAACTATAATTGTATCAGCAGCATTGTGCCTTTTCTACTAGGGGACTTGTCACCTCCTGAAATTAGAAACCTTCTTCTAAGTAACTAAACTGGATTAAGGCAATTGTAGGCAATGTGTTAGAAGCAAAATATATCCCAATAAAAGCACATTATACTTTAATTTTTCTCATGGACTTCAAGAAACAGGAGATGCAGAAGAACCAACAGATCAGAGAGTCTGCTTCCCTCTGATGACATGGACTGTCTTCACCCATCCTTCCCAGTGTTTGGTACTGGGCAATCAGCCTTATTTTAAGCACATCAAGCAATGACACACTTAGTCTATCCCTTGCAGGACTCCATTCCTAACCTTCCAGCTCATATACATGCTGAAGCAATGCAGCACGCGATTTTAGGAGCATGTAAATTTTTTTCTCAAATGGGCAAAAACTACTTTTAAATTAAAAATAAATTGAAAAAAAAAAAAAGAAAAGAAAAGAAGGAAAACCTTTCCAGTTTGAACTGAGGAAAAACTCTTTATATGACCCAGTGTGACAAAAATATCTTCTACCTGCCCCAGGTAGAGTGTTAGAACTGGAAGCACTGCCTACCCACACCTTTGAATTTTCAAAGGTGATGGTAATGAAGTGGCCCAGTTTATGCACTTAGCTTTTAGATTCTCATGTTGCTGAAAGTAAAGAAACTATGAACCTGGAGGTTGAAGGCACAGCCCATTCAGTTAGGTAAACTATGTCAGGAGATTTTTGGCTGAGTTGATGGTATCTTACTTTCATCTGAATGGTCTTCCTCAGGTTGGTAGTGTGGGTGGTAGGTTGGGATTTCCTGCATGAAAGGAGTAGAAAATGGGGCACAAAGGGAGCCCCTGAGAGAAGTCTGGGAGACCATTGTCCAGACGTCATGAAAGGGAGGACGAAACAGCATGTTCATAACCCTCGTCATGGAGAAGAACGGCTGATCCTGACCCAGCAAATCAGGATATTGTGCTGTTGTGGCAAGTGCTGAAAATGGGGACAGAGAAGCACAGCACTGCAGCTCTGAGGGGTGAGAGGGGAGTTTCCAGTGCTGCAGGGGCCACAAGGTCCTCTCAGATACGCTTTGTGTGAAATGCTTTCTTGTTTCCTAGCAATTCACTTCTGGTTTTGTACAGTTCACCCTTCACAGTCTGCACAGTCACCGATGGTCACATCAGCCAGGGAGACACGTGCTGTGTACAGATGCTCCCTCAGCACAAACACAAAGCAGTGCAAGCTAGACAGTCTTGACATTTTCCATATGGCTACTGTTATGGGCTCACAAAACTTGTGAGTTATTTACCATTATTGGCTGCCCAATTCCAGGCATGGTGCTTTCCAAATAACATGAAGACACTAATCTCTCCCTACAGAACACAATCCAAAATACGAAAGATCTTGTTGGAACAAGGGTAAGGGACACCAGATACAAGCAAAGGGCTCAAGGCAATTAGCAGCAATCACCCTCTTAAAATACTTTTGTTGCTGCTGTCATGACACAGCAACTTTCCATTCTTCCATTGCTTTCATATAATATCACCCTTCAGTTCAGCTATTCACCCCTTCTCTCTGCTGGAAATCACGACCATGGTTTTTCCAAAGAGCTCAAACAATGTTTTTATTTCTCATCCAGCTAAACACAAAAATCCTACAGTAATAACTATCTTTTCCAGGAAAGCTCATGTCTAATATCAGCTGGATGAGAACTTCAGAACTTCTGTACAAGGAGGTAATTTTAACTGTTTATGTGCTAATAAGCTATCTAAAGGACTGAAGAGATTTCTTATTTGATTATATCTCTTATGAATAAGCCTCTGAATAAGAAGAAAGCTTCTCCTTTCTACCCATCACAAGTTACTACACAGCTATGGCATGAGCAGGTGCCATCCTACAGTAGCTGATGAGTGAACCACCCATCCATGGCTGATGCGTCAGTTCTCAGCATATTCTGAAATATTTTGGAATTTCACTGTTTGAAATATGGCCATTTTCTCAGTAGTAGTAGAAAAATGTGCTGAAAAATATCTCAGTAAACAAACCGACCTATTCTCCTGGGCAAGATGCTGTGAAAGTGGGTTAAACACTGTGGCTTGTCAGATGTGCTAGTAGATGAGCTGTATTCTCAGCACTGGTCTTAAGAAGAATACACAGAGCAAATTTCACTTTCACAATCACTAATTGAACATGACTGTGGCTGATAGCACTTTCCTACATCCTCACCTACCCCCAAAAACTATGTCCCATTTGTTTATTGGAAATATTCATGCTTCCCCAGAGATTCAGCAGGGACTGCATCTCTCTGCCAATAGGAACTTGCATGTGGAGTAATTATTCTGCATTTGTTTCTCACTCTTGCCTGATCCAGCCAGTTTAAATCATCATGTTCCTGCAACCTTTCTGCCAGCAGATAAGGGAGTGCAAATCATGCCTAACTTTGCATTTGGTTATGCCACTCCTCATAGTGGTCAAAGAAATATCAGGGACATCTAGACTCAAACTGAGCAACCTTAGATAACTTTTAGCTTTACATACACTTTCAAAGTAACAAATAACCCTGGGTAAACTGTTGAACAAGTAGTGTTCACAAGGAGATGGACAGAAAGAAGGAGACTACAAAGAAAAATAACATTTGTTGAAGTGAAACATGTTGGGAAACTATGCTTTCAGAAGGCCTGATAATATGAGATGAGGATCTTGGGCACATTGACTTCCACATATTTTTGTACATGGGTTTGCCCAGACCCAAGCTTACACATGAAAACACCACTTGGCTCTCAGCACATCAGTGGCAGGCATCAGAACCACCGAAGTTAGCTCCAACAGAAGTCAGGCTCCAATGTAACACTCTAATTTAAGTGTGTCTCTAGAAGAAAAATGTAAAATTTTCTTCTACCTGCAGATAGCTTTTTTCCTAGACTTGTTGGAAAATGGCTGACAGTGTGAGGTTTTTGTACTGTAAGTAGCCCCAGAAACACCGCATTTCAGTGAGATGTCTGCCACCAGCAATGGGTCTATAATGCCAATGGCAATTAAAACTTTGAAAAGTAGCATGCAGTATCTCACAGTTACTGAATAGTGATGAGTATGTTATTGTTCATAGACCTTTGAGCTTGGCTCAAACCTCAGGTAATTTTTCCTTATCTTGCAATCCTCTGCACCTTCAGATCAATCAAATTTCTTCCATGAACTTCTAAAAAAACAGGGTAAAATATCTCAGAACATGCAAAAACCCACCTGCTCTGAATACACAATAGGGAAAGCACAGCTCATGGTGTAGTACTAGCATAAAGCAACATAACATGTATCAACCCAGATAAAATACACCCACTGTTGCATGATTTATGACAAAACATTCTCAGTGCAGTTGGAAGAAGTGAATTCTGGAGGGTAAGACACAGATTTAAAGAAGCTGGTTTTCTGTTAAAAAAGAAAATCTGTAATTCCTTTTTTTTTCCCCTTATAAAAAAAAAAAAGAACAAAAGTCAGCTGGGAAGGGCATCCAAAGTTTTCCTTATGCACAAGCAAAGCCAACCATGGCCTTGCACATCATCAGGCCATATAAAGCAAACAGAGAAGTGGTAGTAGCAATGCTCAGATCCTTTTCCCCAGCTGGTAGCTGAAACCTGTGTCGTGAAAGAGATCAAGATCCCTGTTACTTCTATATAGGAGTCACGTATATCCATATAGAGAGACTAACAGTCTATATATTATTTGCAGTATGTTTTGAACAGGTTGGTTTTTTGTAAATAGTTATACTCAGAGGGATGGCTTCAGTCTGTTAAGGCTATGCTGTAGCATCAAGGGTTTAATAGCTGTGTGGTGAGACCAAGGTAGCCCAGGGCACCCAGACAGACAGTTGTGCGTCTTCTGCCCCTCTTTTAGGGGACTGCTATAAGCACACCCACAGCATTCTAGAAGAAATGCCACAGGGCTGCCAGAAGCAAGGAGTGTGATATCCTGGTAGCAATGAAAGAAATCCTGACTCTCCCTCATGATGTTGCATTCCTTAATTTCCCTGTAGTCAGAGTTTTGATGGATGACTCTGATAGGTCACAACAAGGATGAAATGCCACCTGTTTCTAAAACAGCCTCCACAGGCAGTTCAGGTAAAAGCAATAGAACAATGTAACCCACTCAGTCCGATGTTTGGCCTGCGGCTTGTGAATACTGCTGGCAGACTACCAGGCTGTGTGTGCAGGCAGTCCTCGAGCCTCCAGACCCAGCTTGAGGTGACCATAGTGCCCATCTCCCTCTGTGACTGCCTCTTGGCTGCCACCTCCACCTCTCAGTCCTCACTGGAACATAGCTATTTCTGCTTGCATGCCTCAGGCAATGGTTCCTTTTGTTTCTTCTGCTCAGAGGATTAGCAAATCAAGCTGGATATTAACCCAGGAGGCAACATAGTGCCCCATAAAGAGCTAACAGTGTGTGACAGTCTGCTGTGCTGTGTCCCAGCTGTGTACTCAGTGACCCCAGGTCTGGAACAACACAGAAGGCACAGAGCCCAGTGCCCCTGGCATCTGACTTGGATTCGTGTAAACGAATGATTAACAACTACTAAAAAAACCACCTGAACCATACAAACAGTTTTAGCTCCGTATTTCCTTAAAAGAAAGTTTTAATGCTCACTTTTGTACCCTTTATTGCCAAGTCTCAGTACAGCACTTCAAGTCAGTTATGGGCAGAGATACGCTATGTAGGATCACAAAACATGGACATTTTGGGATTCAGTTTCCTTAGGTGCTATGAAATGGACATTCTAGCAAATGTTGTGCATAGCAGGTCTTTCTTTCCTTCCACAATGTCTTTAGCTCCAGCAGCAGCAATACATACTTCAGGCTGCTGGCCAGCTGGAATAAGATGGATCCGTATCTCAGGAAGAACAACTGGTCTGTGAAAGCCTCCTGTTTCTGAGACTGCCTCTGGACCTGGTACCTATTACAGCCAGTAGAACTGAAATACAGAAGACATTCGTGGTTTTCCCAGTAGGCTGTTAGATTAATGGCTTCAGAAGAATGGTTTAACAGAGAGGAAAATTTAAGTCATTGTTTGGGTTTACTAAAAGAGGGAAGGTCTTGGACCAGTTCCCTTAAAAATTAACATCCCTCAGGGCCGCGATGCTTCTCCTGCTGCTTGTAGGGACCCATTTGAGGCTGAAGCATGGATGAGAGCTACAAACCTTGCTCTGGGTCTCTGGGTAGAGGAGAAAGAATAAGGCCATGGAGCAGTGGAAGAGAGCAAATGAGGATGACAGCTTTTTCTGTGTCTGAATTACAAGGAATTTGAGGTATTGTCAAACTCTGTCTGTCCCCTCATTCAACATCAGTCTATTACAGGCTGGACTGAGGACACCAACTTATGTCGTATGACCAATACAATATAGACATCACATTTGGTTACATGAGTAATATGATGGCCATGAGTAACCTAAAGGTAAAAGCTTTGGTGGCATTTTATTTTCTCTCTGAGTTCCTGGAAACATAAAATGAAACAAGGAGGCAAATGTCTGAATGAAAGAAATCCAAGTAGTATTCGTGAATTTTTTTGCTAGGCAAATGCCATTACTAAAAGAGACTCTTAAACACATGAAATACTCTTAGGGCCCTCCCTATTTCCCCAAGACTGTCCGTTCATTGGTGTAGGTCTGTGTGTGCTTTTAGTTTAATAAAACCACCCCAGCAGTGTGTTGTTGAGCTATGGAAAATGTAAGTCTATGGGAAGTATTCAGCTCTGACTCATTATCTGTATCTAACCACAGGATCATGAGCTCAGAAATAGAGAGCAACTTTCACATCCACACAATTAGCCTACAGCATTCTTTTCGCCTGTAGTTTTGTCATGCAGCAAACAGTTTTGTTTGATTTTTCATCCCAAACACGGTTACTGTAACACTATAAAGTAATGAATGAGTGAGAAAGCATGGATGAGAGAGGGAGGTTCTTTGGCAATGTCCTTGTTAAGCTGCTGGCAAGTTGCCTTACTCAGGATGTGGAACAGCAGCTGAAAACAACCAACCACCAAGTCTATATCATGAAGCCTCAGGACTGCAGTGCTGTTGCTAGGGATCCTGCTTGCAAAGTGCCATGGTTGAATAAAGTAGGTCAAGAAAATTACCATTATAATGAGATTCTCCTTGCTGTTCTCTAGCCTGTCCCCCACCTGGCCCTGCGTCACTGCAGGACCTTCCTCATTGCTTCATTTTTTCCTTTCTGCACAGCAGCCTATCTGCACAGAAATGGCAAGAAACTCCATTACAGCCTAGTGGGAAAGACTCACAGCTTTTAAAACAAAGGGAGCTGCTGCGTGGAAGCCCTCAGGCTGAGGAGAACCCATAGTTCCCAAGTGAGCTCTGCAACCTATTGCTGTCTTCTCCCCTTCTATCAGATAGCCACTCTGGTATAGACTAAGTATTGAAAGGATGGAGGTATTCAATGAGAAGACCTGATTTAGATGCCCATTAAGACATACAGCTGTCTTGCTGTTTCTCTTTGGCAGACCGAGCATCTCCTTCTTCACTCCCTGGGAGCAGTGGGAATATTTTCTGAGGAGGTGCCTAGTCCTATTACTCCATCCAAGAGAAAGATAGGCACATACTTCTGAGAGAATATACTAACTTAAAGAGTTAATACTAAGCATCCAGCCTAGGAGGTCCCAGATGCCTCACATCTGCCCTATTACAGCCCTATCAGTACAAGCTTGCTTTTTGAATTAGGTCAATTTGCTTAGGGGTTACATTATGAATCAGTTCAGGGTTCAGGACAAATATAATGTACTCAAAAAGTACCAACCAAGAAGAGATTCTGAAAGACCCCGTTAGCCTGGAATAGGGCAGTTTCTCCTCTGTTTGCCTGTGGGAGTAGTCTTGTTAGCTGGCCTGTATCATCACTGTGATCTTATCTCGACAGCCCAGATGGTAACCAGTATTTTGGAGAGTGGTGGCCAGGTCTGATTCATTTCTGTTCTTCACATTTTGAGAACAAATATAAGTTCTCTCTGTTCCTGTACCACTGCTCAGGAAGACTAAGATCAGGTTAGTCCATGGCACAACCCAGCACTTAACTCCACCTTTCCAGCCAGCCATGCCTGAGCACTCCTAAGAAAATGACAAAATACATGCCTTTAAGAAAGAAATTGCTCATGTCTCCATTTTGTCATCAAATATATTAATAACTACTTAATAACTATGAATTGTTTGTGCAGTACTTACCTACCAAGAAGAGCTAGGAAGTGTTAAGTGTTTTTAAAAAATGCTAAATTTGAAAAATTGCATGACAATGAACTCCTATAAAAACAATAAGCTTTTTATGCTTGTACAATGACTTTTTATTCTTCAGCAGTGTTGCTGTTGCTGAGTTTTTCCATTTCCTTCATAAATGCCAACTGTCTGGTGAGAAGGTTATTTACTAGGAGTGCTGGTGATACATAATCTCTATCTTCCTCTCAGAAAGAGCCTGGAGGGAGGGAGAGGCAGTCGTATGCCCTCTGATAATAGCACAGCCCAAAGTGAGGAATATAATTACACATATATTTTTGTCATCCTTTCACCTGAGGCCATAGACAATATTTTGGATCTAGCTCTCTTGTTTTCATGTCAAAGATAAACAGATGATGCTAGTCAAGTACTTCCTTTGGTGCCCTCCCCTATCTACAAAGACTACATGGGGAGTGCTATTTCCATGAAAACAGCAGGAGCAAAACAGAATCAATCACCATTTTCAGAGATCCCCGATTCTGACTTGCCAAAGGGGTTTGTGCTAAATATCACTGCTTTCATTTCCTCTGATGGAGATTCTTTCTCTTTTGTTTTCTTGTATCTGTTCTTTTTCTTCTCCTCACGCAACCATCTTGGAGAGCAATTCCCAAAACTTTGCCTTTGCCACCTGCCTCAGGGAACACTTCTCAGATCCACAGCTCCATTGCTGCCAGGAT